>NW_027596850.1:0-143948 GCF_964194155.1 Cetorhinus maximus
TGGCTCTGTTTTGGCTCTGATTTGCTCTGTTGTGCTCTATTGTGCTTTGTTTGGCTCTCTTTGGCTCTGTTTGGCTCTGTTTGGCTCCGTTTGGCTCTGTTTGGCTCTGTTTGACTCTTTTTGGATCTGTTTGGCTTTGTTAGGCTCTGTTTTTCTCTGTTGTGCTCTGTTTGGCTCCCTTTGGCTCTGCTTGGCTCTGTTTTTTGCGCTCTTCGGATCTGTTGTGCTCTGTTTGGCTCTGTTTGGCTCTGTTCGGCCTCTGTTTGGTTCTTTTTCTGCCTCTGTTTTTGCCTCTGTTTGGCTTGGTTTGGCTCTGTTTCCCCCCGTTTGGCTCTGTTTGGCTCTGCATTGCTCTGTTTCACTTTGTTTTGCTCTGTTTGGCTCTGATTGCCTCTGTTGGGCTCTGTTTGGCTCTGTTTGTCTCTGTTATGCTCTGTTTGGCACTGTTTGGATCTGTTTTCCTCTGTTTGGATCTGGTTGGCTCTGTTTTGGCTCGGTTTTGGCTCTGTTTTTTCCTCCGTTCGGCTCTGTTTGGCACTGTTTTGCTCTGTATCACTCTGTTTGCTCTGTTTGTCTCTGATTGGCTCTGTTGGGCTCTGTTTGGCTCTGTTTGTCTCTGTTATGCTCTGTTTGGCTCTGTTTGGATCTGTTTTCCTCTGTTTGGATCTGTTTGGCTCTGTTTGGCTCTGCTTGGCTCTGTTATCCTCTGATTGGTTCTTTTTTGCTCTGTTTGGCTCTGTTTTGCTCTGTTTGGCTCTGATTGGCTCTGTTGGGCTCTGTTTCGCTCTGTTTCTCTCTGTTATGCTCTGTTTGGCACTGTTTGGATCTGTTTTCCACTGTTTGGATCTGGTTGGCTCTGTTTGGCTCGGTTTGGCTCTGTTTCCTCCGTTCGGCTCTGTTTGGCTCTGTTTTGCTCTGTATCACTCTGTTTTGCTCTGTTTGGCTCTGACTGGCTCTGTTGGGCTCTGTTTTGCTCTGTTTCACTCTGTTCAACTCTCCTTGTCACCGCTGGGCTTTTTGTGTCTCTCTTCAGCAAAGCATGGCTGTGCCATGCTCTGTTTGGCAGTCATTGGCGCTGTTTGTCTCAGTTTCGTTTTGGTTTGCTCTGCTTGGTTCTGTTTTGCTCTGTATGGCTCTGTATGGCTCTGTTTGGCTCTGCTTTGCTCTGTTTGGCTCTGTTGTGCTCTGTTTGGCTCTGTTTGGCTCTGTTTTGCTCTGTTTGACTCTGTTCGGCCCTGTTTGGCTCTGTTTGGTTCTGTTTGGCTCTGTTTGGATCTGTTGTGCTCTGTTTGGCTCTGTTTGGCTCTGTTTGACTCTGTATGGCTCTGTTTGGCTCTGTTTGGCACTGCTTTGCTCTGTTTGGCTCTGTTTGGCACTGCTTTGCTCTGTTTGACTCTGTTTGGCTCTGTGTGGCTCTGTTTGGCTCTGTTTTGCTCTGTTGTGCTCTGTTTTCGCTCTGTTTTGGCTCTGTTTTGCTCTGTTTGGCTCTGTTGTGCTCTGTTTCACTCTCTTTTGCTCTGTTTGCCTCTGTTTGGTTCTGTTTGGCTCTGTTTGGCTCTGTATTGCTCTGCGTGGCTCTGTTTGTCTCTGTCTGGCTCTGTTTTGCTCTGTTTGACTCAGTTTGGCTCTGTTTCGCTCTGATTGGATCCGTTTGGCTCTGTTTGGCTCTGTTTGACTCTGTTTGGCTCTGTTAGGCTCTGTTTTTCTCTGTTGTGCTCTGTTTGGCTCCGTTTGGCTCTGTTTGGCTCTGTTTTGCTCTGTTTCGCTCTGATGTGCTCTGTTTTGGCTCTGTTTGGCTCTGTTGGGCTCTGTTTGGCTCTGTTCTGCTCTGTTATGCTCTGTTTGGCTCGGTTTGGCTCTGCCTTCCTCCGTTTGGCTCTGTGTTCCTCTGTTGTGCTCTGTTTTGGCTCCGTTTTGGCTCTGTTTGTCTCTGTTTTGCTCTGTTTGGCTCTGATGTGCTCTGTTTGGCTCTGTTTGGCTCTGTTGGGCTCTGTTTTGGCTCTGTTCTGCTCTGTTATGCTCTGTTTGGTTCGGTTTGGCTCTGCCTTCCTCCGTTTGGCTCTGTTTGGCTCTGTTTTTGCTCTGTTGCAATCTGTTTTGCTCTGTTTGGCTCTGATTGGCTCTGTTGGGCTCTGTTTGTCTCTGTTATGCTCTGTTTGGATCTGTTTTCCTCTGTTTGGATCTGGTTGGCTCTGTTTGGCTCGGTTTGGCTCTGTTTTCCTCCGTTTGGCTCTGTTTGGCTCTGTTCTGCTCTGTTTCACTCTGTTTTGCTCTGTTTGTCTCTGATTGGCTCTGTTGGGCTCTGTTTAGCTCTGTCTGTCTCTGTTATGCTCTGTTTGGCTCTGTTTGGATCTGTTTTCCTCTGTTTGGATCTCTTTGGCTCTGTTTTGGCTCTGTCCTGGCTCTGTTTGGCTCGGTTTGTCTTCTGATTGGTTCTGTTTTGCTCTGTTTTGCTCTGTTTGGCTCTGTTTTGCTCTGTTTCACTCTGTTCATCTCTCCTTGTCTCCGTTGGGCTTTTTGTGTCTCTGTTCAGCTCAGCATGGCTGTGCCATGCTCTGTTTGGCAGTCATTGGCTCTGATTGTCTCAGTTTGGTTTTGGTTTGCTCTGCTTGGTTCTGTTTTGCTCTGTTTGGCTCTGTATAGCTCTGTTTGGCTCTGTTTTGCTCTGTTTCAATCTATTTTGCTCTGTTTGGGTCTGTTTGGCACTATTTTGCTCTGTTTCACTCTGTTTGGCTCTGTTTGGCTCTGTTGTGCTCTGTTTGGCTCTGTTTGGCCCTGTTTGGATCTGTTTGGCTCTGTTTGACTCTTTTTGGCACTGCTTGGCTCTGTTTGGCACTGTTTTGCTCTGTTTGGCTCTCTTTGGCTCTCTTTTGGCTCTGTTTGGCTCTGATTGGCTCTGATTGGCTCTGTTGTGCTCTGTTTGGCTCTTTTTGGCTCTGATTGGCTCTGTTTGGCTCTGTTTGGCTCCCTTTGTCTCTGTTTGGCTCTATTTGACTCTGTTTGGCTCTGTTTGGCTTGGTTAGGCTCTGTTTTGCTCTGTTGTGCTCTGTTTGGCTCCCTTTGGCTCTGTTTGGCTCTGTTTGGCTCTGTTGTGCTCTGTTTGGCTCTGTTCTGCTCTGTTATGCTCTGTTTGGCTCGGTTTGGCTCTGTTTCCTCCGTTTGGCTCTGTTTGGCTCTGTTTTGCTCTGTTTCACTCTGTTTTGCTCTGTTTGGATCTGATTGGCTCTGTTGGGCTCTGTTTGGCTCTCTTTTTCTCTGTTATGCTCTGTTTGGCTCTGTTTGGATCTGTTTTCCTCTGTTTTGATCTGGTTGGCTCTGTTTTAGCTCGATTTGGCTCTGTTTTCCTCCGTTTGGCTCTGTTTGGCTCTGTTTTGCTCTGACACACTCTGTTTTGCTCTGTTTGGCTCTGATTGGCTCTGTTGGGCTCTGTTTGGCTCTGTTTGTCTCTGTTATGCTCTGTTTGGCTCTGTTTGGATCTGTTTTCCTCTCTTTGGATCTGTTTGGCTCTGTTTGGCTCTGATGTCTTCTGTTTGGTTCTGTTTTGCTCTGTTTGGCTCTGTTTGGCTATGTTTTGCTCTGTTTGGCTCTGTTTTGGACCGTTTACCTCTGTTTGGCTCTGTGTCGCTCTGCTTGGTTCCGTTTGGCTCTGTTTGGTCTTGTTTTGCTTTGTTTGGCTCTCCTTAGCTCCATTGGGCTTTGTTTGTCTCTGTGCAGCACAGCTTGGCTATGCCATGCTCTGTTTGGCACTCATTGGCTCTTTTTGTCACAATTTGGTTTTGTTTTACTCTGTTTGCCTCTTTTCTGCTCTGCTTTGCTCTGTCTGGCTCTGTTTACCACTTTTATGCTCTGTTTGGCTCTGTTGGCTCTGATCGGTTCTCTTATGCTCTGTTTGGCTCTGCCTGTCTCTGTTTTGTTCTGTTTGGCCTTGTCTGGTTCTGTTCTGCTCTGTTTGCCTCTGCTTCCCTCTGTTTTGCTCTGTTTCACTCTGTTCATCTCTCCTTGGCTCCGTTGGGCTTTTTTTGTCTCTGTTCAGCACATCATTGCTGTGCCAAGCTCTGTTTGGCAGTCATTGGCTCTGTTTGTCTCAGTTTGGTTTTGGTTTGCTCTGTTTAGCTCTGTTTTGCTCTGTTTGGCTCTGTTTTGCTCTGTTTGGCTCTGTTTGGCTATCTATCGCTCTGTTTGGCTCTGTTTTGCTCTGTGTGGCTCTGCCAGTAACTGTTTGGCTCTGTTTGTCTCTTTTTTGCTCTGTTTTGCTCTGTTTGGCTCTGTTTTGCACCGTTTGCCTCTGTTTGGCTATGTGTGGCTATGCCATGCTCTGTTATGCTCCGTTTGGCTCTGTGTGGCACTGCCAGGATCTGTTTTGTTCTGTTTGGCTCTGTTCGGCTCTATTTGACTCTGTTTGGTTCTGTTTGCCTCTGTTGTGCTCTGTTTGGCTCTATTTGGCCCTGTTTAGCTCTGTTCTGCTCTGTTTTGCTCTGTTTGTCTCCGTTGGGCTCTGTTTGGCTCTGTTTTGCTCTCTTTAGCTCTGTTTGGCTCCGTTTTGCTCTGTTTTGCTCTATCTGGCTCTGTTCTGCTCTGTCTGTCTCTGCTTGCCTCTGTTTGGCTCTGTTTTGCTCTGTTTGCCTCTGTTTGCCTCTGTTTGCCTCTGTTTTGCTCTGTTTGGCTCTGTTTGCCTCTGTTTGGCTCTGTTTTGCTCTGTTTGGCTCTGTTGGGCTTTGTTTGGCTCTCTTCAGCACAGCTTGGCTGCACCATACTCTGTTTGGCACTCATTGGCTTTGTTTTCACTCATTGGCTCTGTTTTGCTCTGTTTGGCTCTGCCAGGCTCTGTTTTGCCCTGTGTGGCTCTGTTTGGCTATGTTTTGCTCTGTTCGGCTCTGTTTGGCTCTGTCTGGCTCTGTTTTGCTCTATGTTGCTCTGTTTGGCTCTGCTGTGCTCTGTTTGGCTCTGTTTTGCTCTGTTTGGCTCTGTGTCGCACTGTTTGGTTCTGTTTGGCTCTGTTTGGCTCTGTTTTGCTCTGTTTGGGTCTGCTTGGCTCTCTTTCGCTCTGTTTGGCTCTGTTCTGCTCCGTTTGTCTGTGTTTGGCTATGTTTCGCTCTGTTTGGCTCTGTATGGCTCTGTTCGGTTCCGTTTGGCTCTGTTTGGTCTTGTTTTGCTTTGTTTGGCTCTGTTTGGCACTGTTTGGCTCTCCTTGGCTCCGTTGGGCTTTGTTTGGCTCTGTGCAGCACAGCATGGCTGTGCCATGCTCTTTTTGGCACTCATTGGCTCCTCTGTCACAATTTGGTTTTGTTTTGCTCTGTTTGCCTCTGTTCTGCTCTGCTTTGCTCTGTCTGGCTCTGTTTACCTCTTTTATGCTCTGTTTGGCTCCGTTGGTCTCTACTTGTCTCTGTTTTGCTCTGTTAGGCCTTGTTTGGTTCTGTTTGGCTCTGTCTGGTTCTGTCTTGCTCCATTTTGCTCTATCTGGCTCTGTTCTGCTCTGTTTGCCTCTGCTTCCCTCTGTTTTGCTCTGTTTGGCTCTGTTTTGCTCAGTTTGGATCTGTTTGGATCTGTTGGGCTTTGTTTGGCTCTGTTCAGCACAGCATGGCTGTGCCATGCTCCATTTGGCACTCATTGATTCTGTTTGGTTTTGTTTTGCTCTGTTTGGCTCTGTTCTGCTCTGCTTTGCTCTTTTTGGTGCTGTTTGGCTCTGTTTGGCACTCATTGGCTCTGTTTGTCACAGTTTCGTTTTTCTTTGCTCTGTTTGCCTCTGTTCTGCTCTGCTTTGCTCTCTTTGGCTCTGTTTGGCTCTGCTTTGCTCTGTTTGGCTCTGTTTGGCTCTCTTTTGCCCTATTTGGCTCTGCTAGCCTCTGTTTTGCTCTGTCTGGCTCTGTTTTACTCTGTTTGCCCCTTTGCCAAATTAGAAACACGAGGCAAAGAGTGCAATTCATCCAATTATTTGTTCTTACGAGTATAAAAACAAAAAAAAACTGCGGATGTTGGAAATCCAAAATAAAAAATACCTGGAAAAACTCAGCAGGTCTGGCAGGATCGGCGGAGAAGAACAAAGTTGATGTTTTGGGTTCCTCATGACCCTTCAACAGAACTAAGTAAAAATAGGAGAGGGGTGAAATATAAGCTTGTTTAAGCTGTGGGGGGGGAAGAGAACTGGGGCGGGAGGGGGATGGGGGGGGGTGGTTGTAGGGACAATTAAGCAGTGATAGAAGGAGATAACCAAAAGATGTCACAGACAAATGAACAAAGAGGTGTTGAAGGTGGTGATATTATCTAAAAGTATGTGCTAATTAAGAATGGATGGCAGGACAAGCAAGGTAGCTCTAGTGGGTGTTGGGGTGAAATAAGACTAAAAGGGCATAAAAGGTATAGATAAATGATCGGTGGAATACATTAAAAATAATGGAAATAGGTAAGAAAAGAAAAATCTGTATAAAGTATTGGAAAAAAACAAGGAGGAGGGGGAGGAAATGGAAAGGGGGTGGGGATGGAGGAGGGAGTTCAAGATCTAAAATTGTTGAACTCAATATTCAGTCCGGAAGGCTGTAAAGTACCTAGTCGGAAGATGAGGTGCTGTTCCTCCAGTTTGCGTTGAGCTTCACTGGAACAATGCAGCAAGCCAAGGACAGACATGTGGGCATGAGAGCAGGGTGGAGTGTTAAAATGGCAAGCGACAGGGAGGTTTGGGTTATGGTTGCGGATAGACCGAAGGTGTTCTGCAAAGCGGTCACCCAGTCTGCGTTTGTTCTCTCCAATGTAGAGGAAACAGCATTGGGAGCACCGAATGTAGTAGACTAAGTTGAACGAAATGCAAGTGAAATGCTGCTTCACTTGAAAGAAGTGTTTGGGCCCATGGACGGTGAGGAGGGGGGAAGTAAAGGGGCAGGTGTTGCATATCTTGCGTTCGCATGGGGAGGTGCCGTAGGAGGGGGTTTGTGGATTGGGGGGTGATGGAGGAGTGGACCAGGGTGTCAAGGAGGGAACGATCCCTGCAGAATGCCGCCAGGGGGGCTGAAGGGAAGATGTGTTTGGTGGTGGCATCATGCTGGAGTTGGCGGAAATGGTGGAGGATGATCCTTTGAATGCGGAGGCTGGTGGGGTGATAAGTGAGGACAAGGGGGACCCTATCATATTTCTGGAATGGAGGAGAAGGCGTGAGGGTGGATGCGCAGGAGATGGGCCGGACACAGTTGAGGGCCCTGTCAACCACCATGGGTGGAAAACCTCGGTAAAGGAAGAAGGAGGACATGTCAGAGGAACTGTTTTTGAAGGTAGCATCATCAGAACAGATGCGACGGAGGCGAAGGAACTGAGAGAATGGGATGGAGTCCTTACAGGAAGCGGGGTGTGAGGAGCTGTAGTTGAGGTACCTGTGGGAGTCGGTGGGCTTGTAATGGATATTGGTGGACAGTCTATCATCAGAAATTGAGACAAGGAAGGGAAGGGAAGTGTCAGAGATGGACCATGTGAAAATGATGGAGGGATGGAGATTGGAAGCAAAATTAATAAATTTTTCCAGGTCCCGACGAGAGCATGAAGCAGCACCGAAGTAATCATCAATGTACCGGAGAAAGAGTTGTGGGAGGGGGCCGGAGTAGGACTGGAACAAGGAATGTTCCACATACCCCATAAAGGGACAGGCATAGCTGGGGCCCATGCGGGTACCCATAGCCACACCTTTTATTTGGAGGAAGTGAGATGAGTTAAAGGAGAAATTGTTCAGTGTGAGAACAAGTTCAGCCAGACGGAGGAGTGTAGTGGTGGATGAGGATTGCTCGGGTCTCTGTTCGAGGAAGAAGCTGAGAGCCCTCAGACCATCCGGTGGGGGATGGAGGTGCAGAGGGATTGGACGTCCATGGTGAAGAGGAAGCGGTTGGGGCCAGGGAACTGGAAATTGTTGATGTGACGTAAGGTGTCAGAGGAATCACGGATGTAGGTGGGAAGGGACTGGACAAGGGGAGAGAGAAGGGAGTCAAGATAGCAGGAAATGAGTTCCGTGGAGCACAAACAGTTTGACACGATCGGTCTGCCGGGACAGTCCTGTTTGTGGATTTTGGGTAGGAGGTAGAAGAGGGCCGTCCGAGGTTGGGCGACTATCAGGTTGGAAGCTGTGGGAGGAAGATCTCCAGAGGAGATGAGGTCAGTAACAGTCCTGGAAACAATGGCTTGATGTTCACTGGTGGGGTCATGGTCCAGGGAGAGGTAGGAGGAAGTGTCTGTGAGTTGACGCTCAGCCTCCACGAGGTAGAGGTCAGTGGGCCAGATAACAACAGCACCACCCTTGTCAGCGGGTTTGATGACAATGTTGGGGTTGGACCTGAGAGAACGGAGTGCAGTAAGTTCAGAGAGAGACAGATTAGAATGGGTGAGAGGAGCAGAGAAATTGAGACGACTGATGTCACACTGACAGTTCTCAATGAAAAGATCAAGAGAAGCTAAGAATCCAGAGGGAGGGGTCCAGGTGGAGGGAGAATATTGGAGGTGGGTAAAAGGATCCGTTGAACGGGGAGAGGACTCCTGCCCAAAGAAGTGAGCACGGAGACGAAGACGGCGGAAGAAGAGTACAGCATCGTGCCGAGCCCGAAATTCATTGAGATGAGGGCATAAAGGTATGAAACTAAGTCCTTTGCTGAGCACTGAATGTTCAGCATCGGAGAGGGGAAGGTCAGGGGGTATAGTGAATATGTGGCCGGGGCTGGGATTGGAAGATGGGGTGGAGACGGAGGGACAAGCAGGGGTGGAGGGTCCCAGATGGGTGTTGGTGTCGATGAGTTGTTGGAGCTTGCGTTACTTAGCACTTGAGAGAAAGAGAAAAAGTTTCTTGTTGAGGCGTCGGATGAGACGAAGAATAAAATGAAACTGGGGGCACGTGCAGCTTTGAAAAAGGCTGAGTCGGTGCTGCTGGAGGGAGAGGTCGAGTGTGTTCATATGGGGGCGCATGGCACTGAGTGTGGATCTCAGAATGCGACGGGAACAGCAGTCCGAGAAACGTTTTATGTCTCGGAGATACCTGTAATCCTGGGTGGGTTCGAAACATGAGGGATGGAATTTCAGTTGAAATCCACGTGGGGTGAGTCGGAGACGGAGACAGTCACTGAGAAAGGAAATATGGCTGTGAAAGCGGGTTTTAGTAAACACCTTGTCAAACACCAGGAGAGAAATAGAAAGCAATGAAGGTGAACGAGGCAGAAGAGAGATACAAAAATCCTGACGGAAAGTAGGACAAAACTTCTTCAAGGTAGGCATTTCTTCAAGAGAAGTGGCAGTCAATTAAACACTAACCCGCCCACAACTCTTTCTCCGGTACATCGATGATTACTTCGGTGCTGCTTCATGCTCTCGTCGGGACCTGGAAAAGTTTATTAATTTTGCTTCCAATCTCCACCCCTCCATCATTTTCACATGGTCCATCTCTGACACTTCTCTTCCCTTCCTTGACCTCTCTGTCTCAATTTCTGGTGATAGACTGTCCACCAATATCGATTACAAGCCTACCGACTCCCACAGCTACCTCGACTACAGCTCCTCACACCCCGCTTCCTGTAAGGGCTCCATCCCATTCTCTCAGTTCCTTCGTCTCCGTCGCATCTGTTCTGATGATGCTACCTTCAAAAACAGTTCCTCTGACATGTCCTCCTTCTGCCTTAACCGAGGTTTTTCACCCACGGTAGTTGACAGGGCCCTCAACTGTGTCCAGCCCATCTCGCGCACATCCACCCTCACGCCTTCTCCTCCCTCCCAGAAACATGATAAGGCCCCCCTTGTCCTCACTTATCACCCCACCAGCCTCCGCATTCAAAGGATCATCTTCCGCCATTTCCGCCAACTCCAGCATGATGCCACCACCAAACACATCTTCCCTTCACCCCCCCTGGCGACATTCCGTAGGGATCGTTCCCTCTGTGACACCCTGGTCCACTCCTCCATCACCCCCCAATCCACAAACCTCCTCCTACGGCACCTCCCCCTGCGAACGCAAGATATGCAACACCTGCCCCTTTACTTCCTCTCCCCTCACCGTCCATGGGCCCAAACACTCCTTTCAAGTGAAGCAGCATTTCACTTGCATTTCCTTCAACTTAGTCTACTGCATTCGGTGCTCCCAATGCTGTTTCCTCTACATTGGAGAGACCAAACGCAGACTGGGTGACCGCTTTGCAGAACACCTTTGGTCTGTCTGCAAGCATAACCCAGACCTCCCTGTCGCTTGCCATTTTAACACTCCACCCTGCTCTCATGCCCACATGTCTGTCCTTGGCTTGCTGCATTGTTCCAGTGAAGCTCAACGCAAACTGGAGGAACAGCACCTCATCTTCCGACGAGGCACTTTACAGCCTTCCGGGCTGAATATTGAGTTCAACAACTTTAGATCTTGAACTCCCTCCTCCATCCCCACCCCCTTTCCGTTTCTTCCCCCTCCTTGTTTTTTCCAATAATTTATATAGATTTTTCTTTTCCCACCTATTTCCATTATTTTTAATGTATTCCACCGATCATTTATCTATACCTTTTATGCCCTTTTAGTCTTATTTCACCCCACCCCCACTAGAGCTATCTCTACCTTGCTTGTCCTGCCATCCATTCTTAATTAGCACATTCTTTTAGATATCACCACCTTCAACACCTCTTTGTTCATTTGTCTGTGACATCTTTTGGTTATCTCCACCTATCACTGCTTGCTTATCCCTACAACCTCCCCCCCACCCCCGCCCACTTCTCTCTACCCCCCCCCACCCTTAAACCAGCTTATATTTCACCCCTCTCCTATTTTTACTTAGTTCTGTTGAAGGGTCACGAGGACTCGAAACGTTAACTTTGTTCTTCTCCGCCGATGCTGCCAGGCCTGCTGAGTATTTCCAGGTTTTTTTTATTTTGTTCTTACGAGTATTTTAATTCTCCGGTTAATATTTATAACTGAAGAGCAAAGGAACAGCAAATCAAAAATCTTCAAAGAAACCACAGGAAACGACTATATTGTGTTGAAACGACAAGAAAGTTGTTACTTTATGGACACACATAGTGTCAGTGCCCAGGTACCAGTGAATGTCCCAGAGGAAGTGACGGTCCTGTCCAGTAACAGCCAGGAAGAAATTTGAGATCACGGCTCCTCCTCCTGGCAATTAAATTAACAAATTGCGGTCACAATAAATAAAGATGGACTGGGCTGTTGTGAATTCACTTGGGCTGTTTTTTTTTGCTCCTGCCAACACGCTGCATGGTTATTTGTTGTTACAATATTGCGGTGAAGCGTGGTGCCCAGAGGTTGCGACGGACAGTGACACTCAAATGCATTTCTGTTTAGGAAGGAACTGCTGACGATTAGCGGCAGATACAAGTGAATTGCAGTTTAATGAATAAATGGTCAGATGATTAAAGCCGCTGGAGATTACCATCCGAAACAATACATGTTCATGTTCCCTTTCGTGGTGCACACATCCACAAGATGGGTTTGCAAATCTTACTTTATGTGCCTAACATTATCGGTAAGTGGCTTTTCCGGATTTTATAAGAGATTTTGACTTATGTGTGAAGGTGATGCACGGTGAGTTCTAAATCTGGTTTGAAGCATGTGATTGATGCACCCTTTCCGGGGCAGGAGAGGTTATTCATATGTTGTGTAATCATATATGCCACCTGCACCTTTTTGCAGATTTGTTGCTTGGATTTTGAAATCTTTCACTCCGTCCTGAAATGCCCTTAGAAGTGCGGGCATGTGCTTTACTAATGTGCTACTTAACAAATAGACGTTATATCGGAAAACGCCAACATACTTGGAATAACATCTTTTTCTTGGCGTATATTTCCACTCTGAGGAATGACTTGCCTCGGCGATATATTAATGTGTTGCTGTTGCTTGCAGAGTTAAGGTTCAGGAGATGAGCTTGGGGCTTAAAACAAAAGGTTTTTTAAGCTTGCAAATGCAGGAAATTGGATGAAGAGAAGAATATTAAGGTAACAGTTTGAAAGTTTGTGCAACATTCCTGATATCAAGCAAATCCATGATAAACTATGCATCAGCATGTATTGGATTCTCTTTGATTGAAAGCACCCTTTTGTTCAAAGCATCCTTAGAATTGCTTAGTCATTATTAGGTAGCATTTGGTTAAGCAGGAACTACCTGTTAACAGAAGATATCGAATAAAAAGGAAAGCAAGTTTGGAAACATTAAACGCAAGTAGAAATTAAAATTTGCGGGCAGAGATGACAGTTAATGATGATGGACTGTTGTGCATTAAAGCTGAGCTCAACATTAACACACATGCACTTTTCTGCTCTGCGATCCCAGACATATTTCCACTTCCTACTTTCCCAGGGGCATAAGTACAATTCTGCCAACCCCTTAGTTTGTCCCCTGGCTGAAAAAATAACTGGAGATTGAATCTGAGACCTTCTGGCCTGTGTTGCCGATTTAACAACAGATGTTGCTGTACCTGAAAAGCTACCATTAGAGCTCTACAATTGTGTGTTTAGGAGAAAAGAGGTGAAGGCAAAATGTATGTTTCCTACTAAACTGCTGATCGCCCAACTTCCCCTCTTGGTCGCCATGTTAGGCAATATTATAAAAGGTTCACTCTCTTTAGGTGTTACCTCTCTCTCCTTTTAAACCTGTTATTATCACCCTCTCCTGAAAAAAAACCACTTGACCTCCATGTCTATGCAAACTTCCACCCCAACTCAAAACTCCCTTTTCTCTCCAAAGCCCTTAAATATGTTTTCATCTCTTAAATCCTTTCCCATCTTTGGAACTCCTTGTTTGAATTCCTCCAATAAGATTTCCATCCCTGCCACAGTACTGAAGCAGCTCTTATCAAAGCCACATATGTTGTCCTGTGGCAAATGTAAACTCCTTGTCTTCCCCGACCTGCCTGCAGTGTTTGAAATGATTGACCACCCCATCCTCCTGCCATCCAGTGGTGGGACTACTCTCACCTGCTATTTCATATCTATCTAATCATATCCAGAGAATCACTTACAATGGCTTTTCTTGCTGCTCTCACACCATTACCTCTGATGTCCCCCAAGGATACAACTTTGCCCCCCTCCTATTTCGGTCCCCACTTCAAACTTCTGTTTCCTGGCTAATGATTCCATCCCTCTCCCTGAAAACAGTCTGAGATTCAACCAGTCTGTTCTCAACCTTGGTGTCACAGTCAACCCTGAGGTGATCTTCTGACCTCATATTCGTGCCATCACCTAAGACTGCCTATTTAACCTCCATAACATTGCCTGCCTTCATCCCTGTCTCAGCTCATTTGCTGCTAAAACCCTCATTCATGTTAGCTGGATCCACACCAGTTGGTGAACTTGAAACTAAGACATCCGCTTTTTTTGCTGGAGAGAAGTTATTGACTTAGTTCACAGTCAACGCTACTCCAACACACCAGTGTCCCGGCTATCCCCATTTATTGGTGTATGAATACCCATCACCTGTTTAACAATGTAATTGTCATTAAACCTAACAATGTAATTAATAAGACATTGACAATTCTTGCCTAGACTCCAACACACTCCTGGTTAGCTTCCCACATTCTACCCTCTGTAAACTTGAGATCATCCAAAACTCTGCCCTCCGTGCCTTAATTTGCAGAAAATCATGTTCCCTATCTCCCCTGTGCTCGCTAACCTAATTGATTCCCAGTCAAACAGCATCTTGACTTTAAAATTCTCATTCTTGTTTTCAAATCCTTCTGTGGCATCGACCCTCCCTATCTATTTCATCTCCTCCAGCCCCATGACCTTCTATGGTACCTGTGCTCTTCTAATTCTGCTTCTGATGCCATACCTGATTTTAGGGGAGGCGGTGGTGTAGTGATATTGTCACTGAACTGGTAATCCAGAGATTCAGGTTAATGCTCTGGGAACCTGGGTTCAAATCCTCCCCATGGCAGATGGTGGAATTTGAATTGAATAAATATCTGGAATTAAAAGTCTAATGATGACCATGAAACCATTGGTGCTTGTTGTAAAAACCCACCTGGTTCACTAATGTCCTTTAGGGAAGGAAACCTGGTCTCCTTGTCTGGCCTACACGTGACTCCAGACCCACAGCAACGTGGTTGACTCTTGTGAAAAAAAATGCTCTCTGAATAAAGGCAATTAGAGCTGGGTAATAAATGTTGGCCTAGCCAGTGACGCCCACATCCCATGAACAAATTTTTTTAAAAGTTGCCTAGGCTCCAAGGTCTGGAATAAGCTCCCTCCACCTCACTTCCCCCTTTTAAGACACTCCCTAAAACTCTTTGACTAAATTGTTGGTGACTTGGCCTAATATCTCCCTATGTGGCTTTGTGTCTTATTTTGTTATGTAAACTCCTGTAAGTGTCTTATGATGTTTTATTACTTGATAGAGGTAATGAAAATCATGAAGGGCCTGTGAGAAACTGTTCCCACTTGTGAAAGGATTGAGAATATGAGGGCACAGGTTTAAAATAATTGGCAAAAGAAGCAAAAGCGATATGAAAAAAAACTTTTTCATGCAACGATTGGTTAAGGCCTAGAAAGCACAGCCTGAGAGTGTGGTGGAGGCAGGTTCAATCGAAGCATTCAAAATGGAATTAGACATTTACCGGAAGAGGAATTTGCGGGGTTACACTGAGAAGATGGGAGAAAGGCACTGAGTGAATTGCTCATTCAGAGCCGGTGCAGACATGATGGGCCGAATGGCCTCCTGCACTGTAACAGTGCTGTGATTAAAAACACTGGCACTGTATAAATGCAAGATATTTATTGGACTCTCCTCCATCCATTTAACTTCATAAAGAAAGATTCTGTCATGTTTCGCTTTGTTCTGTCTTCGCCTTGCCAAATTTCAGTGTTTCTGTAACTTTATAAACTACATTATTAAACCTTTCATATCATTTTATGCCTATGGTCCAAGCAACTTGGGAACCACCATATTCCATACAGCATTCTGTTTTTACCTGTCCTGATATATGACTATTGCTGACAAAGTTGCATTTAAAGTATTGCCCATCCTGAATTGTCCTGAGAATATGATGGCGGGGGTAGCCTTTTGAACAGTTGCAATTGTCGGGGTGATGATGTTTTCCCCAATGATGCTAGGTGTCCAATTCCAATAATTTTACCCAGTGAAGTGACATATGTTCCAGTCAGGATGATGTGTGACTTAAAGGACAACTGGAAAGCAATGGTATTCCCATGACATTGTTGGCCTGCTCAGTGGTGGAGATCACAGGGTTAGTCAGTGCAGTGAAACAATCTTATTGTGTTATTACAGTACAGCCAGTAGTTAGTATTTACTGCAGGCAGGTGTGCTGAGGTTAAATAAGCACTGGTTCAGCCAGAACTGGAATATTGTGGACAATTCTGGGCATCACACTTTAGAAAGGGTACAGAGGAGATTTACTAGAATGATACCAGTGAAGAAAGTAGAGAAGCTGGGTTTGTTCTCCTTTAGAGCAGAGAAGGTTAATTTGATAGAGGTGTTCAAAGCCAAGAAGAGTTTTGATCGAGTAAATAAGGAGAAGCTTTTTCTGAAGATATAAAGAGGTAGTAACCAGAGGACATAGATTTAAGGTAATTGGCAAAAGAACCAAAAATAACATGAAGGAAAAAAAATTACAGAATGAGCTTTTATGGTTTGGAATACACTGACAAAAGGGCGATGGAAGTTGATTCAATTTAGATAGCCATATGAAGGGAGAAAATTTACGGGGCTGTGGGGAAAGAGCAGGAGATGAGGAGAAACTTCTTTAGCCAGAGAGTGGTGAATCTATGGAATTCATTGCCACAGAAGGCTGTGGAGGCCAGGTCATTGAGTGTATTTAAGACCGAGATAGATAGGTTCTTGATTGGTAAGGGGATAAAAGATTACGGGGAGAAGGCGGGAGAATGGGGTTGAGAAACTTATCTGCCATGATTGAATGGCGGAGCAGACTCGATGGGCCGAATGGCCTAATTTCTGCTCCTATGTCTTATGGTTTTATGGATGGTATTATCACAGAATCACAGTGCAAAAGAGGCCCTTTGGCCCATCGAGTCTGCACCGACACGTGAGAAATACCTGACCTACCTACCTAATCCCATTTACCAGCACTTGGCCCATAGCCTTGAATGTTATGACGTACCAAGTGCTCATCTAGGTACTTTTTAAAGGATGTGAGGCAACCCACCTCCACCACCCTCCCAGGCAGCGCATTCCAGACCGTCACCACCCTCTGGGTAAAAAAGTTTTTCCTCACATCCCCCCCTAAAGCTCCTGCCCCTCACCTTGAACTTATGCCCCCTTGTAACTGACCCTTCAACTAAGGGGAACAGCTGCTCCCTATCCACCCTGTCCATGCCCCTCATAATCTTGTACACCTCAATCAGGTCGCCCCTCAGTCTTCTCTGCTCCAACGAAAACAACCCAAGTCTACCCAACCTCTCTTCATAACTTAAACGTTTCATCCTAGGCAACATCCTGGTGAATCTCCTCTGCACCCCCTCCAGTGCAATCACATCCTTCCTATAACGTGGCGACCAGAACTGCACATGGTACTCCAGCTGTGGTCTCACCAAGGTTCTATACAACTCCAACATGACCTCCCTAATTTTGTAATCTATGCCTCAATTGATAAAGGCAAGTGTCCCAAATGTCTTTTTCACCACCCCACTAACATGACCCTCCACCTTCAGAGATCCATGGACACACACGCAAAGGTCCCTTTGTTCCTCAGAACTTCCTAGTGTCATGCTGTTCATTGAATACTTCCTTGTCAAATTACTCCTTCCAAAGTGTGTCACCTCACACTTTTCAGGGTTAAATTCCATCTGCCACTTATCTGTCCATTTGACCATCCCGTCTATATCTTCCTGTAGCCCAAGACACTCAACCTCACTGTTAACCACCCGGCCAATCTTTGTGTCATCCGCAAACTTACTAATCCTACCCTCCATATAGTCATCTATGTCGTTTATATAAATGACAAATAATAGGGGACCCAGCACAGATCCCTGTGGTACACCACTGGACACTGGCTTCCAGTCACTAAAGCATCCTTCTGTCATCATTCTCTGCCTCCTACAACTAAGCCAATTTTGAATCCACCTTATTAAATTACCCTGTATCCCATGTGCATTTGCCTTCTTTATAGGTCTCCCATGTGGGACCTTGTCAAAGGCTTTGCTGAAATCCATGTAAACTACATCAACAGCACCATCCTCATCTACACACCTGGTCACCTCCTCAAAAAATTCAGTCAAATTTGTTAGGCATGACCTCCCTCTGACAAAGCCATGCTGACTATTCCTGATCAAACCTTGCTTCTCCAAGTGGAGATGGATTCTCTCCTTCAGAAATTTCTCCAATAGTTTCCCTACCACTGGCGTGAGACTCACTGGCCTGTAGTTCCCTGGCTTATCTCTACAACCCTTCTTAAATAGCAGAACCACATTAGCTGTTCTCAACTCCTCTGTCACCTTCCCCATGGCCAGAGAGGAATTAAAAATTTGGGTCAGAGCCCCTGCGATCTCCTCCCTTGCCTCCCTCAGCAGTCTGGGACACAAATCATCCAGACCTGGAGATTTGTCCACTTTTAAGTCTGCCAACACCTCCAATACCTTGTCACTCCCTATATCAATTTGCTCAAGAACCTTGCAGTCTCTCTCCCCGAGATCGATACCTTCATCCTCATTCTCTTGGGTGAAGACGGATGTGAAGTATTCGTTCAACACTCTAGCGATGTCCTCTGGCTCCACCCATAGATTGCCTCGTTGTTCCCTTATGGGCCCTATTCTTTCCCTGGTTATCCTCTTCCCATTGATATACTTATAGAATATCTTGGGATTTTCCCTACTTTTACCAGCCAGAGCTTTCTCATATCCCCTCTTTGCTCTCCTAATTACTTTCTTAAGCTCCACCCTGCACTTTCTGTACTCCACTAATGCCTCTGCTGATTTGCTTCTCTTGTACCTGCTAAAAGCCTCTCTTTTCCTTCTCATCGTAACCTGAATATCTCTGGTCATCCATGGTTCTCTGGGCTTGTTACTCCTTCCTATCACCCTAGAGGGAACATGTTGAGCCCGTACCCTCCCCATTTCCTTTTTGAACACCCTCCACTGCTCCTCTGTAGATTTCCCCACAAGTAGCTGTTCCCAGTCTACCTTGGCCAGATCCTGCCTTATTTTACTAAAATCCACTCTCCCAGAAATCCAAAACATTTTTTTGCAACTTGTCGATTTCTTTGTCCATAACAAACTTAAACTATAACATGTTGTGGTCGCTATCACTAAAATGCTCACCCACCACCACCTCAGCCACCTGTCCGGCTTCATTCCCCAGAATTAGGTCCAGCACTGCGCCATCCCTTGTTGGACCCTCTACATATTGACCTAAAAGGTTCTCCTGTACACATTTCAAGAAATCCACTCCATCCAAGCCCTTAACACTATGTCTATCCCATTTAATGTTGGGAAAGTTGAAATCACCTAATATAACTACCTTTTTTTTACACATCTCCACAAATTGTGCACATATTTGCTCCTCAATTTCCCACTGATTATCTGGGGATCTATAATAAACACCTAATAATGTGGTTGCCCCTTTTTTATTCCTAAACTCTACCCACAAAGCTTCATTTGATGCCCCCTCCAAGATATCATCTCTCCTTATTGCAGTAATGGACTCCTTAACTAATAATGCAACACCTCCTCCTCTTTTACCCCCTCCCATCTCGCTTGAAGATTCTATGTCCCGGAATGTTGAGCTGCCAATCCTGCCCTTCCCTCAACCACGTCTCAGTGATGACTACTATATCACAATTCCACATGTCAATCCTCACCCTTAACTCATCTGTTTTACCTGTCATATTCCTGGCATTAAAGTAGAGGCCATCCAGCCTTGCCTTACTCCCTTGAAGCTTATTGCAGCTGTACTCCCTCTGACTTGATTGTTTTACTGCATTATGATGTTTCCCTCTTCGGCTAACATTCTGTGTCCCCTCCCTCTGCCGAATTAGTTTAAACTCATCCCAACAGCACTAGCAAACCTGCCTGCAAGGATGTTAGTCCCGCTCTGGTTCAGATGTAGACCGTCCCGCTTGTACAGGTCCCACCTTCCCCAGAAACGGTCCCAGTGATCCAGGAATCTAAAACCCTCCCTCCTGCACCAACTCTTAAGCCACGTATTCATCTGCGCTATTCTCCTATTTCTGAGATCGCTAGCACGTGGCACTGGGAGTAATCCAGAGATTACAACCCGAGAGGTCTTGCTTTTTTACTAATTGAATAACTTCCTCAAACGACACAAATATGATGAGCCAATTGGTCTCCTGTGCTGTATCATTCTACGATTCTAGGGATAGAAATCAAGTCTACGTTCAGTGGCTGGGGTACTGATCCAGTGAAGAATTCTGGTCCAGTGAAGAACTTTGTTCTGGATGGCGCTGAGTTTTTGTGTGTTTTGTTGTGGTTCCACACATTCAAGTGAGTGGTGAGTACTCCATCACACTTCCGATTCAAGTATTTTGAATGATGGAGAGGTTTTGAAGGGGCAGGAATTGAGAGTTTTTTTGCAGAATATCCAGCTTCATTTTGTTGTTGCAACTACATCGATATGACTGATCCATTTAGCCTCTGGTCAATAGTTACCATCAGGATATTGATGGTGAGCTACTTGCTGTGGTAATGCTGTCAAAGGTTGGGCAAGATGGTTGGGATTTCATATGTTGGAACTGGTCATTAATTGGTGCTTGGTGATGACCAAAATATGACTTGTCCCTTGTCAACCCAACCCTGCGTCCTCCACCTCATCCCATGACTTTTTCATACAACTTTAAGTTGACATAGAATTGTATTGAGCAACATAACAGGTTATATGTTTTCACATATTTTCTGTTACTGATTATATATGCCACTCTTCATGGCTAAGTACAAAAGGGAATTTCAGTAGTTGACACAGAGTTCATAAGCTTTGCCCTCACTTTTAAGACTGGCTTGCTCCACTACCTCATAAAATTCGGATCAAACATCGAACAGGTAAGTTCTTGTTTAATCTTTTCTTTTTGTTTCACTTCTCTTTTCCCTTTTAGCAGTTTTAGATAGTTTAAGTAGGAAAGAGACTGTTAAGGAGAATGTTAAGTGGGCAGTTGGTGTAGGAACTTACAGAAAAATGGTTCAAGCTTTCAGTATCATTTCCTTCTTTTGGTTGAAACTTCTGCAGCTCCACAATTAGAATTTTGATTTAATCATTAACTCCATAACTGACAAAATAAAACAAGTACACTTAGCAACAAAAGCTTGCATTTATATGCCACCTTTAACATAGTAAACCCCCCCCCCCCGCCCCCCCGCAAGGCATTTCACAAGAGTATTAACAAACAAAATTTGACACTGAACTATATGAGATATTAGAACAGATGACCATCAGCTTGATCAAAGACGTAGGTATTAAGGAGCTTCTTACAGGATAGCAACTCGGAGAGGTGGAGAAGTTCAGGGAGGAAATTCCAGAGTTTGGGGACAAAATAGCTAAAGGCAATGGTAGAACGGTTAAAATTGGGGATGTGCAACAGGCCAGGTTTGGAGGAATGCAAAGATCTTGAAAGATTGTAAGGCTGGAAGAGGTTGAAGAGATGGGGAAGGGTGAGGCTATGAAGGGATTTGAAAAGAACTATGAAAAAAGGAAAGATAATTTTAAAAAATTTATGGAAAATTACCTTCCGTTTGAAGGAGATAAATTTTAATTATCCTCTTCCGAAACAAACTTTAATAATTGTTCAAGTAAAATATATTTTGCTTTATCTTATTCTAAAAGCTGAGTAAATTATAACTAATTTCTGTAAGTGTAGGGAAAAAAGTCTGTTTGTGTGTGTGTGTGTGAATTTGAGGCAAATTTTAACTAAATCCCACCTATGTTGTTTTCAGGTTATATAAGGATACTCCTCCTCCTGGTCTGCTGGTGGACTTTCAATTATCCTATTGTGTTTTTTCCCTGTTATGTGATTTCCATTATTCTTGATGGTGAGTGAGCATCTTGAAATGTTGACTTAGCAAAGGAAGAAAATGTTTTTTTAAAAACCTGAATATGTCTGAATGGCTGTGGCTGTTTCCCATCTTGGTGGTTGCTGCTCACAGGTGTTGCTAGTTCTTCTAGTTATTGCGTTTTGCTGTGATATCTGTTGGTTTCATATCCGTAATGCATAAATTTCCTTTTTGTGTTTGTGTGAAATAAAATTTCCCCTTTATGCGCTTGAAAAAAATCATAAGCAGACAAAACCACTGAAACCACCACCCAAAATATTTATTTTGGAGGAGAAAAAATAACCTTTCCTTTGTGTTTTTTCATTTTAAAGGAACTTGCTTTTTTAATTCAAAAAGCTTCAGAGGAATTATGGCTTTTGAGGTAAAATCCATCACTCAAGAAATCTGAAATAAAAACGGAAAATGCTGGAAATACTCAAGTCAGGCAGCATCTGTGGAGAAAGGAGCAAAATTAGTGTTGTCAGGTGGATGATTTTTTGAGCATATTCAGTTTTCATTTCAGATTTCCAGAATCCGCAGTATTTTGCTTTTGTACCCAATAAATCTGTTTTATTACTAAAATTATCATGTTAATCCTGTGAATTTCATATATTTTATTTTTATGAAGAAGTATAATGCATGTATATAAGACAGTGTGTCCACACTTTTTCAATTTACGCTTTCCCTTTTCACTCCCGTTCCATCACCTACACCTTTGAGGGTGGGTTGAAGTTAAAGCACCTTCCAGCATCTCAATGAGAGCTCCTCCTTCACTTAACCTGATTCACAAGAGGCACGCTAGATATTGGTTAAAGCACATTATTGGCTTTTTCTCTCTTGAAGTCCTTGGAGCTGAGCTCCAGGAAACTTAATCGCAATGACAGTGCCAACTATAACTCTGTCCAGTTACATTCTACCAATAACTCAGCATTGGTCCTAGAAAAGCAGGAACAATTGCATTACAGAGCGATTTTGATCACGTGTATGCTCTTAATGTTCAATGGGGTGTGCATAAATGTGGACCTAGATTTTTAAGTAATTACTTAATATTGCTTACTGGGAGTCCGTTTCAAATATTCTCCATCTTTCCAGTTGAGGGGAATCTTATAATCTCTTATGCCAGATGAAGTATTCTAATTCTACAATAATATTTAAGATGCAGGTATCTGTTGATATTACACAAAGGTGAATTGAGTCTTTTCTTGATCTTTTATTTTTAAAAAAAGTTTGAGCCAGTGCATTGAATAAAGGAGAACAAAATTGTGTGTAATTTTGTAACTTGGAGCTAGAAATCCAGAACCATCGTTGTTGCTCTTGAACTTTCAACTGTTTCCTTCTCCACAGATGCTGCTTGACTGTGCTGAGTATTTCCAGCTTCTAATTTTTTTAATCAAAAATCTATTAATCTTGGTTTTGAAATTTTCACTTTGCCAGATGTTGGGAAGCACCTGATGTCTGCTTTCTGACTCAAATAAAAGCATTGAAGTGAATCAACTTGTCACCAATTGTCACAATTGACACAAAGATTGGCCGGGTGGTTAACAGTGAGGTTGAGTGTCTTGGGCTACAGGAAGATATAGACGGGATGGTCAAATGGGCAGATAAGTGGCAGATGGAATTTAACCATGAAATGTGTGAGGTGATACACTTTGGAAGGAGTAATTTGACAAGGAAGTATTCAATGAACGGCATGACACTAGGAAGTTCTGAGGAACAAAGGGACCTTGGCGTGTGTGTCCATAGATCTCTGAAGGTGGAGGGGCATATTAGTGGAGTGGTGAAAAAGGCATATGGGACACTTGCCTTTATCAATCGAGGCATAGATTACAAAAGTAGAGAGGTCATTTTGGAGTTGTATAGAACCTTAGTGAGGCCACAGCTGGAGTACTGTGTGCAGTTCTGGTCGCCACATTATAGGAAGGATGTGATTGCACTGGAGGGGGTGCAGAGGAGATTCACCAGGATGTTGCCTGGGATGAAACATTTAAGTTATGAAGAGAGGTTGGACAGACTTGGGTTGTTTTCGTCGGAGCAGAGAAGACTGAGGGGCGACCTGACCGAGGTGTACAAGATTATGAGGGGCATGGACAGGGTGGATAGGGAGCAGCTGTTCCCCTTAGTTGAAGGGTCAGTCACAAGGGTACATAAGTTCAAGGTGAGGGGCAGGAGCTTTAGGGGGGGATGTGAGGAAAAACGTTTTCACCCAGAGGGTGGTGACGGTCTGGAATGCACTGCCTGGGAGGGTGGTGGAGGTGGGTTGCCTCACATCCTTTAAAAAGTACCTGGATGAGCACTTGGCACATCATAACATTCAAGGCTATGGGCCAAGTGCTGGTAAATGGGATTAGGTAGGTAGGTCAGGTATTTCTTACGTGTTGGAGCAGACTTGATGGGCTGAAGGGCCTCTTCTGCACAGTGTGATTCTGTGATGTAGTTCATTGATGGTTTAAGACGCTGTGCCCAAATCTCTAGAGATTAGCTGATGGTAATAAATAGAACAATATTAAGCACTTAATTTGATGTGCAGAACTCTGCTTTTTCAGCAGCTTTTGAGACACAACTTTCCCTATGAAGCTGGTGACTTAAGCTCATGTTGATGCAGCATAGATTCTATTCCTTTAGCATATTGGCCTGTAGTGGTTTGAATATAAGTGGGAACCTGATAATTTTATGATATGCAGACATTTAGAAAGCATATGTTCTCGAGCCTTCTCAAAATCTGTGAAGCATCTGGCTCTCGTAAACAAGGTTCAGAACCAAAGAAGCTGGAAGGAAGGCTCCAGTTAATGGCTGCGCAGGAGCTGCTATGGAAGCAGCCAAATTGCAGCACAAACAACTTGGAATTATCATCAAAGGCAAGAGAACTGATGTAATGGTGGTTCATTGGTTTCTGTAAAAACTTAATCTTTGTCTCAGTGAGATGTTCTCTCTAAAAATATGACCTTTCATTCTCCTGGAAATACATTTTGTTCTGTCCTAGAGTGGCATGGCATAAAGAATAGTGAGATTGATCAGCTGCTTTCTCAAAGAGTAGATTATTTTGAAGTAGAAAGAGATTCCATACAATTTCCTAGCTTGACTGACCGTGATGAGGGTAACACTATTTTTGTGACCCTCTGACTGATGAAAATGCTGAGGTTAAGTATTTAAGTTTTGTGAGAGTTGAAGGCTTTTACTCAGGCTGAGCACCTCAGACGTTTCCTTCAATGTTCAGACTGTACATTAATTTTACTTTTTGTGCCAGATGGTACATTTTTATTTCATCACTAATTAACGAACAGGTCAGTTATTGGTAGAGACTTTGTTGATATATTCAATGACAAAATAGATTCCAAATGGTAAAAGCTGCAAGAAACACAGCTGCATTTTAAAGAAAACCGAGGAAATGCATGTAATAATAGTAAGAAATATAGTTTAAATATTTATAAATAGTTTTCACGCTGAATATTATGTAAAGCAGTAAGCCCGTAAGCATTAAAAGTTAGTCTATAAGCTAAGTATAATCGGACCAATACTGACATTACCTTAGACTACCCAGTGTGTACATGGTTAACCATTTAACATAACAATTATTAAACTGCATTTGTAATAAGTTTCTTCCATTCTGAGGTGTATTTTCTCCATAATTATAATGTAGTCCCTTAATAAAATGTTTTAACCGTTCCAGGGTTTGATGGGTTTGCAGCTCGGAAGTTAAATCAGGTTTCGGAATTTGGAGCTTGGTTTGATGTTGCTATTGACAATTTTGGGCGTACCATGTTATGGAGTTTACTCTTTAAGGTAAGTGCACAACTGACCTGAGCTGTGAAAATTAGATTACTGTACACATTTAAGCACTTTTTCAGTTAACTTCCATAGGCATTTCTTTCAAATGCCTGGGTTTAAAAGAAAGGGGAAGAAAAGTGCAGAGTAAAACCATAAGGAACACACAGCATTAGTTTCATCAGGGTCGTGTCTGAAATGGAGATTATAATTATGAGGAGGGACTTGAGATACTAGGACCATTTACATTGCAGCACAGGAAACTAAGAGGAAATTTAATAGAGATTGCAAAATTATGAAGGGTTTTTCTGGCATGAATTGAGAAAGACTATTCCTTATGGTTGGCACTGTTGAAGCATTTTCAATTGAATATCTTCACCAAGAGGGAGCAATTTGTGTGTGCAGTTGATTGTAGATTAACGATTGCCACAGAGAATAGTTGAGGCCGAGACCTTTGCTTCCTTGGAGGAAAAAGTAGGAAAACAGTTGCAACAAATGAAGATACAGAGCTATGAGAGAGATGCAAGGCAATGGGATTAGTTTTCAGCTGATCTAGGAAAGCACTGGTATAGATATAATGGCCTCCTGTGATGTAAACTTCGATAGTACAAATGAAAGGAGCTTGTAAGTAAATTTATGATTTTTTTTCCAGTGGGGACATTTTATAAGTAGCTTGGAGTGGTGTGTCTTTGTCTGTACACACAATTCCATGGGAGCAGACTGGAAGAACAAGTTCGGCGATGCTCCTTGGTGGGTTCAGAAAACCATGGCAAATGGTATGACAATCTTGATTTAATAACTTTTTAAAAATAAAATTAGAAATTATACTGGTGAAAAATTGCAAGTTCCAATTGGTTCTCAAGCAGGTTAAACATTTGATTAGAGATGTTTTAAATCCGAACTTCAGGAGTGACTTCCCCCAATGATCAATATGAAAGACTTGTTTGTAGAAACCTAACTGAAAAGAACTGCAAGTATTTGAGCCATTTGTTGTAAACACAGAGGCTCATATATTTTGTAAAAGAGGACAGCGTATTCTTTGTGCTGTTTTATTTATGGTTTCATCAAGGGGAGATCATGCCTGACAAATTTGTCAGAATTCTGTGAGGAGGTAACGAGTAGGTTAGACAAAGGAGAGCCAGTGGATGTTATCTACTTGGACTTCCAGAAGGCCTTTGACAAGGTGCCGCTGCTTTCCCTACTGTTTTAAAGTGAATGCTTTTAAGTATTTTGAAAGATTAAATTACTGTACTTGGGTATTTTGTGTTTTACCACAGAACAATATAAACATTGGCATGCAGAAATGCAACATAAGCTCTTTCTTGTCAAAATCTCTTTGTTACTTCAATAAAATCCCATTTCAATATATATTTATAGCAACGTTTAAACAAAACCTACTGAAAGTTCATGTAAAATATCGGCCAATCCTAAAAGGGCAAAAATTCTAATTGTTTTCTTTTAGCACTGTCCTGAAGTCAACCAGCATCAGATTTCTTTTCCCACCAGATTTCTATCCCCAGCCAGCGAGGATTTGCTGCTCTTCAGATAGCTGCCACTGTGTAGGTGGAAATTGCTGCTCTGAAAGAGAGTGCCCGGCCTTCATTCAGTTTTTCCCAACTAAAGCAGGGCTGAGAGGGGCATAAAAGTGTGGGACCCTTTCATACAACAGTGTGCTGGAAGGTCAATGTGTGCACAGTTAT
This sequence comes from Cetorhinus maximus, assembly GCF_964194155.1. Lineage (NCBI taxonomy): Eukaryota > Metazoa > Chordata > Chondrichthyes > Lamniformes > Cetorhinidae > Cetorhinus > Cetorhinus maximus. Next base: position 26,412 of record NW_027596850.1, read on the forward strand.
GTTGTCTTTCAATCATCATTAAAAACAAATGTTGACTGTGAGCAAAGCTGAGTCTCAATATGAAAGTTTCTAATGGAATTTAATGAAAAATATGGAACTAACGGAGAACCATAGAATCATAGAACACTACAGCACAGAAAACAGGCCATTCGGCCCTTCTAGTCTGTGCCGAAATATTATTCCGCTAGTCCCATTGACCTGTACCTAGTCCATAACCCTCCAGACCTCTCCCATCCATGTATCTATCCAATTTATTCTTAAAACTTAAGAGTGAGCCCACATTTACCACGTCAGATGGTAGCTCATTCCACACTCTCACCACTCTCTGAGTGAAGAAGTTCCCCCTAATGTTCCCCCTAAACCTTTCCCCTTTCACCCAAAAGCCATGTCCTCTCGTGTTTATTTCTCCTAATCTAAGTGGAAAGAGCCTCCTCGCATTTACTCTGTCTATACCCCTCACAGTTTTGTAAACTTCTATCAAATCTCCCCTCATTCTTCTACGCTCCAAGGAATAAAGTCCTAACCTGTTTAATCTTTCGCTGTAACTCAACTCCTTAAGACCCAGCAACATCCTAGTAAATCTTCTCTGCACTCTCTCAATCTTACTGATATCCTTCCTGTGGTTAGGCGACCAGAACTGCACACAATACTCCAAAGTTGGCCTCACCAATGTCTTATACAATCTCACCATAACATCCCAACTCCTATACTCAATACTTTGATTTATGAAGGCCAGTATGCCAAAAGCTTTCTTTACAAGCTTGTCTACCTGTGACACCACTTTCAGGGAATTATGTATCTGAACTCCCAGATCCCTTTGTTCCTCTGCACTCCTCAGTGCCCTACCATTTACTGTGTATGTCCTACCTTGGTTTGACCTTCCAAAATCTAACACCTCACACTTTTCCGCATTAAATTCCATCTGCCATTTTCTGGCCCATTTTTCCAGTTGGTCCAGATCTCTCTGCAAGCTTTGAAAGCCTTCCTCGCTGTCCACAACGCCTCCAATCTTAGTGTCATCAGCAAACTTGCTGATCCAATTCACCACATTATCATCCAAATCATTGATATAGACAACAAACAACAATGGTCCCAGCACAGATCCCTGAGGCACACCATTAGTCACAGACCTCCAGTCTGAGCAGCAATCATCCACTACCACTCTCTGTCTTCTCCCACACAGCCAATTTTGAATCCAGTTTACAACTTCTCCATGGATACCAAGTGTCTGAACCTTCTGAACTAACCTCCCATGTGGGACCTTGTCAAAGGCCTTACTAAAGTCCATGTAGACAACATCCACAACCTTTCCTTCATCTATTTTCTTGGTAACCTCCTCGATAAACTCTACAAGGTTCGTTAAACACGACCTACCACGCACAAAGCTATGCTGACTATCCTTAATCAGCCCTTGGCTGTCCAAATGATTATATATCCGATCTCTCAGAACACCTTCCAATAATTTACCTTCTCCTGACGTCAGGCTCATTGGCCTGTAATTACCTGGTTTACTAATGATAACCTGGAAACTAATGATAAAAGATAGGGGTCATAAAAGCTGTGCGAGAGAGAGAGCAAGAGTTCGGGGCTGGCTATCACATAGCCTGAGGGTTCAGAGCCACATTCAGAAACAAATATTGAGGTGTGACATCACGGGGATGTTTTAAGTTGATTGTCTGGTGAGTATTGTTGTTTGGTGAGTCAGTCTGAATAACTGGCAGATTAAAAATGATGTTAATTATTAATACTTAATATTTTTAAGTGAGTAGTTGTTGAGTCTTATATTTTTAAGTAAGGTTTATTACTACTCGCAAGGTGTGTTAAGCACTGTAGTATTCATTATTAATAAAGTTTATTAATAAGGTTTATTAACAGCAGTAAGGTTTGTTAGTATTGGTAAGGCTTATTAGCAGTAGCAAGGTTAACTAATAAATAGAGAAATGACAGGGCTGCTCCGACCTCTAGAGTGCCCATCCTGTGTTCTTTGGGAATTCCATTGTGTCCCTGTCAGTGCAGGAAGGGCCATTGGTTACAGCAGTGTGAGCAGCAGCTTTCGGAACGTGAGCAGCAGCTGGCATCACTGGGGGGGCATCACTGGGGGGGCATCACTGGGGGGGGCATCACTGGGGGGGGCATCACTGGGGGGGGCATCACTGGGGGGGCATCACTGGGGGGGCATCACTGGGGGGGCATCACTGGGGGGGCATCACTGGGGGGGGCATCACTGGGGGGGGCATCACTGGGGGGGGCATCAGTGAGGTTGGGAGCTTCTTCGCACATTTATTGACGTGATCATCCCACAGCTTAAGAGTATGTCAGGAGAGAGGGAATGGGTGACCACCAGGCAGTCAAAAAGAAACGGGCAGGTAGTGCAGGAATCCCCTGAATGCATCTCACTCACAAACCTGTATTGAATTCTGAACACTGATGAGAATCAGAGGGGAGTGCAGGGCCAAGCCCATGGCACCATGGGTGACTCAGCTGAACAGGAGCTCACAAGGATGGCAGGAAGAGCAATAGTGATAAGTGATTTGATAGTTAGGGGAATAGATAAGCAGTTCTGCAGCCCACAGATATGAACCCAGGATGGTGTATTGCCTCCCTGGTGCCAGTGTCAAGGATGTCACTGTCTGCAGAGCATCCTGAGAGGGGAGGGTGAACAGCCAGCAGTCACGGTCCATGTTGATACGAATGACATAGGGAGAAAGAGGGATGTGGTTCTACAGTCAGAATGTAAGGAAATAAGTAGGAAATTAGCAAGCAGGGCCTCAAAAGTAGTAATCTCTGCAGTACCATGGGCAAGTGAGTATAGAAATAGGAGGAGAATGGGTGGCCAGAAATATGGTGCAGGAAGGAGGGATTTAGATTCTTGGAACATTAGGACTGGCTCTGGATGAGAGGAGACTTATACAGACCAGATAGATGAATAGGGCCAAAATGCGAGGCATTTTGCTAATGCTATTGGGGAGGGTTTAAACTAGCTTGGCAAGGATGTTGGGACCAGGAGATAAAAGCAGAGAGGAATACCGAGGTGCATAGAATACTGCAAGAGATAGATAGCACTAGAATAAGGAATAGTAATTTAATAGGTGGGGTCAGAGTAAGGGAGAAAGTAATAGCCTAATCCAGCGAAATGCACGGAGTGTGGTAAATAATATTGGTGAGTTACAGGCGCAGATGGCCATTGTGGCTATAACAGAGACCTGGCTCAAAGTAGGGCAGGGCCGGGTGTCAAGGGTTGGTGCTGTCCCCTGCATTTCTCTTGCAGTTACCGCACGGTGAAGATCGTGTCCCTTAGTGAGCAGAATCCGCATTGCGACTCTGGGAGGAGCTGTTCAGCCACAAGGGGGAAGCGATCAAGGAGGATGCCTGTGATGACCTTCCCTGTGACCGACAGCAGGGAGATTCCTCTATAGTTACCGCAGTTGGACTCGTCACCTTTCTTGAAGATGGTAACAATTATGGCATCTGAGGTCTCCTGGCATGCTCTCCTCCTTCCAGGAAAGGGAGATGAGGCCATGTATTTGTGCCAATAGTGCTTCTCCGCAATGCTTTCAATCTTTGGCGGGGATTCCATCTACTCCTGATGCCTTGTTGCTCTTTAGCTGCTGAATGGCCTTTTCTACCTTGTGCCAGGTTGGAGTTGTGCTGAGATGGTGTTGGGTAGCATGCTGCGGGATGGAGTCGAGGACACTCACGTTGAAGACAGGGTGTCTGTTAAGAAGAAAAAGCCTTAGACACTCAACTGAGAAGGATTATGGAGCATTCTCGTCCTTTCCATCTGCCCCCAATAGTTTGTCACCATCCGCCGCCTGCTCTACGATGACACGCAAGCAGTGACCCTGGCCAACCGATCCAGCACAGATCCAATCCACGTTCGGAGGCTGTGTTATCGTACCGATGCTCTTCTCTATCTTCCTTACTGCAATGCTCCATCTCACCTTCAGCAGCATCCCGCTGGAGTGGAGCTAAACTGCAGAACAAGCGGGAACCTGTTCAACTTCTGCTGCCTGCAGGCCAGATCCAAGGTTGCCCCATCCTCTGTCATTGAACTACAGTATGCAGATGATGCTTGCGTCTGCAGACAGAGGCCGAGTTCCAAGCCATTGTCAACACCTTCACCAAGGCATATAAGAGCATGGACCGTACACTAAGCGTCCGTAAGACAAAGGTCCTCTACCACCCTTTCCCCTCCACACAGCACTACCCCGCAGTTATCAAAATTCACAATGAGGCCTTGCACAACGTGGATCACTTTCAATATCTTTGGAGTACTGTCAACAAGGACATCAACAAAGAGGTCTAACACTGCCTTCAGTGTGGCCAGCACAGCCTTTGGCTGCCTGAGGAAGAGAGCGTTTGAAGACCAGGACCTCAAACCCAGCACCAAGCTCGTGGTCTACAGAGCAGTAGTGATACCCGCCTCCTATACGGCTCCGAGACGTGGACTATGTACAGCAGGCACCTGAAAACGCTGGAGAAGTACCACCAGCGCTGTCTCTGCAAGATCCTGCAAATCCATTGGCAGGATAGGTGCACCAATGTCAGTGTTCTCACTCAGGCCAACATCCCCAGCATCGCAGCATTGACCACAATCGATCAGCTCCGCTGGGGAGGCCACATCGTCCACATGCCTTACACATGACCTTGGAGCTTCAACATGGCACGTGAGCCCCAGGAGAGAGGAGGAAATGCTTATTCATGGAATAAAAGGGACAGTAGCAACATGGATATGAAATTGGCTAAGTGACAGGGAACAGTAGTGGTTAATGGATGTTTTTCGGGCTGGAAGAAGGCATTTAGTGGAGTTCCCCAAGGATCACTGTTGGGACTCTTGATTTTTCTGATGTATATTAATGACCTAGACCTTGATGTACAGGGCACAACGTGGAGAAATGTGAAGTAATTCATTTTGGTTGGAAAAACATGGAAAGGCAACACAAAATAAAGGGCACAGTTCTAAAGAGGGTGCAGGAACAGAAGGATTTGGGTGTACATGTGCATAAAGGTAGCATATACTCACTATAATAATACCAGTTGTGGTACAGATCAGCTATAATCCAAATGGATGACTGTACAAATTCAAGGGGTTGATTGGCCGTTCCTCACTCCGATTTCCTTATGAGCCAATTTTGAATGTTTTCAGAATTCCAAGTTTGTGTCATGCCACTGTAACAGGTTTTTAGGTATTATTTTAAACTACATAAAGTATTCAGTTTTATTTTCAAATTAGAATCATGGAATGACTATTTTGGCTGTGGAGCTGACAGGTGAGTGGGGACAGACTGAAGTGGGACTTGATAGCAGCCTGATGTGGAGGCAGATGTGTCAGCGTATCATGACATTCTGAGGAGACATATCATATGACTACAGAGACTTGACTTTTATAATATACTCTTTTACTCATCATCTGATTATCAGACATAAAAAGGATAAACCTGCCATATCATTAGCCAGCAACACCAGCCCCTCATGATGAAAGGTCACAGACCTGAAATGTTAACACTCCATGGAAGTTAGTCATCCTGGTGTGGGTCCCAGTTGTGAATCCACAAGTGGATGGAGCTTCCGCTCGCAATGGGAGAAGCTGACCGACTGGGATTATGTTACAGCCAGTAATTAAATGTGGTGGAGGTCAGCCAGGAAGTCAGCAAACCCATTATCAGCTAATGGGGTCGGAGGTCTAGGCACCATTTTAAGCGGCACCCGGACATACATCCATAGCCTACAAGCCAACAGTATCTATTTTGCAGAGCCTGCTATAGCACCCCAGGATCACCAGCTTGAATGCCAGACTCAGGCAGCATGTAGGTCCATGGTTCAGTCATGCTGTCCTGCAGGTTCTACTCCACGCTGCCAGGGTGAGTACAATGGTCATGTTGGATAAATGTGGCTCTCGTGAGGGCAGCAAGAAACGTGTTTCAGCAAGGGGATGGAGCAGGCAGACAGGTGAATGAAGTATATGGTACAGCAACAGATGGATCACGAGGCCTAGATGGATTTGGGCCGAAAGTTGCAGGTTCATACTTCCATCATAGTTCGAGTGGAAGTGTTGAGTCCATCCAGGCAGAATTCTGGCATGTGGACGAGCACTTGGCTTCCTCCATGGAGAGGTGGATGACTATCATGAGCCAAATTGAGCAGACCACTCAGTAACTGCACTCAGACCTGCATGCTATCACTCTGGCTACGGGCTGTATACACTGGTGACCAGGTAAGAGGGGGGGACTGAGGTACCTGGACCTCCCTCCAGGCCCTCAGGAGCTGTCTGCTGACGTCATCAGAAACCCTCCAGCTCCAGGAGCACTACAATGAATCCCATGGTTCCACGAGGGCCACTATAGAGCAGACCATTGGATCGGTGAAAATGAAGTCCTGCAGCCTGGACTGCTTCAGTGGAGCCCCTGTTGCCCAGAACCCATCCCCCTAATAGCTGTGGCAGCTGGGAGTGGCAAAGAATGTGTGCATTGCGAGAACTCCCTGGGAAGTGGACACACCCCTGTAGGATATAGCTTCTGTGGTTGCAGGCCAATTGCACATGTGGGGAGTGGAAGCCTTTCCTATTGATCAAGGTCACAGTCTGGTCCCAGTAAGAGCTGATTACCACAAGTCTGCAGTCATTAACACCCCGCACGTGGGATGCCCTGACGGCCTCAAAGCCCACAGCTTTATTGGCCAAGCTCTCGAAATCTGTTCTGAAGCACATGAACTCTCTGGCCCTCAAACAGGGAATTCGTCAACTCTTTGCAATTTGTCGTTGCTTGCGAGAAGCACACATGTCCCTCATGAGCCCTGAAAGGAACCGTTGGCATAGAAGTGAATTTTAAAGCCCTCCCAGTTCAATGGGACACAGGTCAGATATGTGAGATCCTGCGTAGACATCCTTGGCATTGCTTCTCTACCATTTGCAGGTAGTTGAGGTGTGAGTGGTAGACTCTTGGATATGCCATTGCTTTGTGTCGGACTGGGCCCGTGGTTTCTTGCCACCTGACTGCCCTCAGCATCTGGCCCTGCCCTGGGTGGTGCCCTTTGTCCTCCTTCTGGCTGACAATGCCCAGTTCTATCCTTCGGTGCCATTAGTCCTCTGCCTGAGGCTCCAGGAACATTTTGCCTGCAGAACTTCAACAGAAGGCAGAACCTTGGCAACGGAGTGTGTTGCAATGGAGAGCTGGCCTTCAAAGACCTTGTGTCTGTAGTCAAACGGCTCAAGGTGCAGCTCACCCTGGACTTGCTGAGTCACCCCCGACCTGCCTGCAGGCCGATTTGACCTTCCCTAAGATGCTTCTCAGCATCCACTCCTCAGGCAACCCCAAGTCTTTCACCTTCCACCTTGAGGACTGAATCGCCTGCTCACCACCAGCTTTAACCGGTCGTGAAAGTGAAGGCCTGTGATTCCTGTGCATCACCAACTTAGTTGCTAAGATAGCATTTGATTGTGGTTTAATGAATATTCATTGCATGCAAAACCATTAAAATTACTTTCCCTGTGTGCCATCAGCAATGCTGCCCCACTTCCTCCTCAACCCTAGGGGACTTGACAATGGTGCCTCCTGCCTTTTCCCTGCTCCCTTGGCCAGCATTAAATTTCACTCTGCAATATCTGTGGAGAGAGAAAAACAGGGGGTATTTCCAGCATTTTCTGGGGTTTTTTCAGCCCTGCCATCCCCACCCCAGGCTCCATCTAAACAAAAACAAGACACTTGCTGAGTAATTCAAAGAAACAATCTTTCCCAAATCAGTATAAATAAACACTGCTACATAAACTTTTCCTGGGCTCACTGATCCAATGGTTTCTGTTCTGAATAAAATGTAAGAAAATAATGCTTAAACAATTCTAAATATTATCATCTCCACAGAGAAATTTGAACACAGTGATAAGGCAAAATAACGTCACAATATTTCACATTTTTAAATAAAAACAAATTTTACTGTATAGAAAAAATTAAACAAAACAAGCGCTATTAAATTTAAAACAAAAACAGAATTACCTGGAAAAACTCAGCAGGTCTGGCAGCATCGGTGGAGAAGAAAAGAGTCGACGTTTCGAGTCCACATGACCCTTCCACAGAATATTAAATTTAGTTTGTCGAGACTTGAGTATAAATTCAGTTCCGCATTTTACTTACTAATTCCACCCAAGAGTTCTCTTATATGTTACAAGATCTTGAGGATTCATTCACTAATTCTTTTGGAATTCTAAGAATAACTAAGAATGCCACGGCTCTCCAGAATTCACTTTCATTTCTCCACGTACCCACTGTTCTGAGGTTTGAGATTTCATGGGGACCCTTCTGTTAGTTTCTGGCTAAGCAATCCTCCAACTTTTCTTGAAGCCCCACAACTGTGGACTTTTGAGCTCAAGCTTGGGCCTCACTGCATTCGTGCTTAGTGATTTTAAAAATGAGGAACACCCCTGGTTCCTAATGTCCTCTACGCTCCTTGTCCTGGCTTTGGACAGGCACAGATTGTTTTACAGATTTCTTTCTTTCTCTCTCTCTGCCTGCTTCTGTAAGCAAACACACACACATGAATTAAACAAAGGAAGCTCCCTAATCCTATATCTCATCTCCATGACAATATGGCATACTTAGGATGTTTCAAACAAATGTAAATTAATTATCTTTTATCTTCAAAACAAAACTTGATTCTGGGACCCACCTCTCATATTCTATTGTCTCTTTCTTTATCAGTAAACTTGCCTGAGAGCATTTTAGGATTCAGTAAAGGCAGACTGCTTTTTTTTGACAACTTTATAAGCCTCCTCATTTGATTTAATATAATCTTTAATTTCTCTTCTCTCTAATAAGAGAGAATCTAGCCATCTCCCCATGACATTCAATGGCATTGCCATCGCTGAATCCCCCAGTATCAACATCCTGGGGGTTACCATTGACCAGAAACCGAACTGGATCAGCCATATAGAAACATAGAAACTAAGAGCAGGAGTAGGCCATTCGGCCCTTTGAGCCTGCTCCGCCAATCATTATGATCATGGCTGATCATCCAACTCAATAGGCTGCTCCCGCTTTCTCCCCATATCCTTTGATCCCTTTCGCCCCAAGAGCTATATCTAACTCCTTCTTGAAAACAAACAATGTTTTGGCCTCAACTACTTTCTGTGGTAACGAATTCCACAGGCTTACCACTCTCTGGGTGAAGAAATTTCTCCTCATCTCAGTCCTAAATGGTCTATCCCATATCCTCAGACTGTGACCCCTGGTTCTGGACTCCCCCACCATCAGGAACATCCTTCCTGCATCTACCCTGTTTAGTCCTCTTAGAATTGTATAGGTTTTCATGAGATCCCCCCTCATTCTTCTGAACTCCAGCGAATATAATCCTAACCGACTCAATCTCTCCTCATATGTCAGTCCTGCCATCCCAGGAATCAGTCTGGTAAACCTGCACTGCACTCCCTCTATAGCATGAACATCCTTCCTCAGATAAGGAGACCAAAACTGCACATAATATTCCAGGTGTGGTCTTACCAAGGCCCTGTACAATTGCAGCAAGACATCCCTGTTCCTGTACTCGAATCCTCTCGATATGAAGGCCAACATACCATTTGCCTTCTTTACCGCCTGCTGCACCTGCATGCTTACCTTCAGCGACTGGTGTATGAGGACACCCAGGTCTCATTGCACATTCCCCTCTCTCAATTTATAGCCATTCAGATAATAATCTGCCTTCCTGTTTTTGCTACCAAAGTGGATAACCTCACATTTATCCACATTATACTGCATCTGCCATGCATTTGCCCACTCACTCAGCTTGTCCAAATCACACGGAAACATCTCAAAATCCTCCTCACAGCTCACCCTCCCACCCAGCTTTGTGTCATCTGCAAATTTGGAGACACTACATTTAGTTTCCTCATCTAAATCATTAATATATATTGTGAATAGCTGGGGTCCCAGCACCAATCCCTGTGGTACCCCACTAGTCACTGCCTGCCATTCGGAAAAAGACTCATTTATTTCTACTCTTTGTTTCCTCCTACTCTTTGTTTCCTGTCTGCCAACCAGGTTTCTATCCATCTCAATACACTACCCCCAATCCCATGCGCTTTAATTTCACACGCTAATCTCTTATGTGGGACTGTCGAAAGCCTTCTGAAAGTCCAAATAAACCACATCCACTGGCTCCTCCTCATCAACTCTACTAGTTACATCCTCGAAGAATTCCAGTAGATTTGTCAAGCATGATTTCCCTTTCGTAAATCCATGCTGACTCTGTCCAATTCTGCCACTGTTTTCCACATGCTCAGCTATTAAATCTTTTATAATGGATTCTAGAATTTTCCCCACTACCGACGTCAGGCTGACTGGTCTATAATTCCCTGTTTTCTCTCTACCTCCCTTTTTAAATAGTGGGGTTACATTAGCTACCCTCAAATCTATAGGAACTGTTCCAGAGTCTATAGAATCTCGGAAAATGACCATCAATGCATCCAGTATTTCTAGGGCCACTTCCTTAAGTACTCTGGGATGTAGATTATCAGGCCCTGGGGATTTATCAGCCTTCAATCCCATCAATTTCCCCAACACCATTTCCCTACTAATACTGATTTCTTTCAGTTCCTCCCTCTCACTAAACCCTGTGTTCCCCAACATTTCTGGTATGTTATTAGTGTCCTCCTTTGTCAAGACAGAACCAAAGTATGTATTGAGTTGGTCAGCCATTTATTTCTTCCCCATTATAAATTCCCCTGTTTCTGACTGTAAGGGACCTACATTTGTCTTCACCAATCTTTTTCTCTTCACATACCTATAGAAACTTTTACAGTCAGTTTTTATGTTCCCCGCAAGCTTACTCTCGTACTCTATTTCCCCTTCTTAATCAATCCCTTGGTCCCCCTTTGCTGAATTCTAAACTACTCCCGATCCTCAGGTCTGTTGTTTTTTCTGGCTAATTTGTATGACTCTTCCTTGGATCTAATACTATCTCTAATTTCCCTTGTAAGCCATGGTTTAGCCACCTTTCCTGTTTTACTTTTGCGCCAGACAGGAATAAACAATTGTTGCAGTTCACCCATGTGTTCTTTGAATGTTTGCCATTGCCTATCATCCCTTTAAGTAATGTTTCCCAATCTATCATAGCCAACTTGCACTTCATACCATCGTAGTTTCCTTTATTAAGATTCAGAACCCTAGTCTCAGAATCAACTACGTCACTCTCCATCTTGATGAAGAATTCTATCATATTATGGTCGCTCATCCCCAAGGGGCCTCGCACAACTAGATTGACAATTTTTCCTTTCTCATTACACAATACCCAGTCGAGGATGGCCTGTTCTCTCATTGGTTCCTCAACGTATTAGTCCAGAAAACCATCCCGTATATGCTCCAGGAATTCCTCCTCTACAGTATTGTTACTAATTTGATTTGCCCAATCTATATGCAGATTAAAGACACCCATAATTACAGATGTTCCCTTATTACATGTGTCTCTAATTTCCTCTTTAATGCCATTTCCAACATCACCACTACAGTTTGGGGGTCTATATACAACCCCCACTAACGCTTTTTGCCCCTTAGTCTTTCTCAGCTCTACCCATACAGATACCACATCATCGGGGCTAATATCTTTCCTCGGTATTGCATTAATTTCCTCTTTAACCAGCAATGCAACTCCACCACCTTTTCCTTTTTGCCTGTCCTTCCTAAATACTGAATACCCCTGGATGTTCAGTTCCCATCCCTGGTCACCCTGCCGCCATGTCTCCGTAATCCCGACTATATCATACCTGTTTACATCTATTTGCGTGGTTAATTCATCCATTTTATTGTGAATGCTCCTCGCGTTAAGGCACAAAGCCTTAAGGCTTGTCTTTTTAACATTACTTGTCCCGTTCCCACTATTTTTCACTGAGGCCCTGTTTGATTCTTGCCCTTGATTTCTCTGCCTATCACTTTTCTTATTCCCCTTTCTGTCTTTTGTTCTTGTCCTTGATTCCCCCTCCTCTGACTCCTTGCATAGGTTCCCATCTCCCTGCCATTTTAGGTTAAACCCTCCCCAACCACTCTAGCAAATATTCCCCCGAGGACATCAGTCCCGGTCCTGCCCAGGTGTAACCCGTCCAGTTTGTACCGGTCCCACCTACCCCAGAACCGGTCCCAATGTCCCAGGAATCTGAAACCCTCCCCTTCACACCATCTTTTCAGTCATGTATTCATCTGATATATCCTGCTATTTCTACTCTGACTAGCACGTGGCACTGGTAGTAATCCTGAGATCACCACCTTTGAGATCCTACTTTTCAACTTACTTCCTAACTCCCTATATTTTGCTTTTAGGACCTCATCCCTTTTTTTAAACCAATGTCATTTGTACCAATGTGCACCATGACCACTGGCTGTTCACCCTCCCCTTCAGAATGTCCTGTTGCCTCTCTGAGACATCCTTGACCCTAGCACCTGGGAGGCAGCATACCATCCTGGAGTCTCGTTTGCGGCCACAGAAACACCTATCTATTCCCCTTACAATTGAATCCCCAATAACTATTGCATTCCCACACTTTTTACTCCTCCCCTGTGCAGCAGAGCCAACCGTGGTGCAACGAATTTGGCTGTTGCTGCTTTCCCCTGAGAGGTCATTTTCCTCAACAGTATCCAAAGCGGTATATCAGTTTTGCACGGGAATAGCCACAGGAGTTTCCTGCACTGCCTGCCTATTCCTCTTGCTTTGCCTGGTGGTCACCCATTCCCTTCCTCCCAACTCTTTATACGTGCTATCCACGATACTCTTCACCTTGCAGATGCTCCAAAGTGTCCCCAGCCACTGCTGCAGCTCCGAAACCCGGGCTCCCAGGAGCTGCAGCTGGAGACGCTTCCCATACATGTGCTAGCCCCGGGCACTGGAAATGTTCCCGGCTTCCCACATAGAGCAGGAGGAGCATACCACAGCTGAGCTCTCCTGCCATGACTTACCCCTTTAAATTAAATTAAACCTTCTGGAAGATACTTAATATCAAATAATATCAATGACTCTAGGGCCCTTTTGCCCTGCTCCTTGTTGTTACAGAATATAGCCCTTACAAACGATGAACCACAAAATAAGACCTTAAAAACTATAAACGATACAAGTAGTAAATATTTACCCGACCGTACTCATGGTACTCAAAGGATCACCTCGTTCCCTCTTCAGTAAACTCCAACTTAAGCACCCTACTGCAGCCCAAAGCAGCACTGCAGTGCAGACAAAGTCAGCACTATAAGATGGCCATTTTATACTCTGAATCTAACCTCTGAAAACCTGTTTAAGCCAGTTATCTAATTAACTAGTTGTAGCTGCAAACAGAACCTGTATAAACCCTGTTTTAAAGCTGGCCTAAAACTCACCTTCTTCCAACCCAAACAGCAACTTTTAGTTAATTACTAAATTAAAGAAAGACAAGAATTCAGATAGAAATTAACCCTTAAATTCCCTCAGTCACCAAACTCCAACTTAAGCACTCTACTGCAGCCCAAAGCAGCACTACAAGAGCAGGTCAGAGGCTGGGAATTCTGTGGAGAGTTACTCACCTCCTGACTCCCCAAAGCCTGTGTACAAGTCAGGAGTGTGATGGAATCCTCTCCACTTGCCTGGATAAGTGCATCTCCAACAACACTCCAAGCTTGACGCCATCCAAGACAAAGCAGCCTGCTTGATTGGCACCCCATCTACCATCTTAAGCATTCACTCCCTCCACCATCAACACACAGTGGTAGCACAGCGTACCATCTACAAGATGCACTGCAGCAACTCATCAAGGCTCCTTCAACAGCACCTTCCAAACCCGCAAACTCTACCACCAAAAGGACAAGGCAGCGGATGCATGGGGACACCACCACCACCACCATCTACAAGTTCCCCTCCAAGCTACATGCCATCCTGACTTGGAACTATATCTCTGGGTCAAAATCCTCGAATGCCCTCCCTAACAGCACTGTGGGCATACCCACACCACAATGGACTGCAGCAGTTCAAGAAGGCAGCTCACCATCATCTCCAAGGGCAATTAGGGATGGGCAATAAATTCTGACCAGCAATTCCCACATCCCTTGAAAGAAAAAAAAACTTCTTCAGTTAGCCATGGAGGGATCACCTTTCCTGCTGGGTTTCTGTGCCTCAAAGAAATGTAAATTTGTTGTAAGCGACATATTAATTCTTTAAATCCTAACCATAATTTCTCTTCTGTCATACCTTTTCAATGTAGATTCCCAATCTACCAATTTGCCCCTCATACTTGCATTGTTTATTTTGTTTAGATTTAAAAGTAGTTTTGGATAGAACTACATCACTTTCAAACTTAATGTAAAATTCCATCATATTATGGTCACTCTTCCCCAGAGGCTTCTTTAGAATGAGACTATTAATTAGCTCTTTCTCATTGCACAATACTAGGTACAAAATAGCCGGTTTTCTAGTTAGTTCCTCAACATATTGTTCCAGAAAACCATCTTGAATTTATACATTTAATGGAGTTAACAACCCTTTTCCCAGACTTGCACATTCTACCAAGAAACCCTCTTGTTTACAAAGGTGCTTTTAGCTTCTTTGATCTGGGAAATACATGAATAATCCAAATCCCTTATTTCAATAACTGTAAAATTCCTGTCTCTACCAAACTATCAAAGATGGGTCATCTGTTGTTTAAATTAAGTTTTCTCACTTCTAACCCTCACCGTATTAAATAAAGAGGTTACCCTTTGAAACTGTATTTACCCCAGGTCTGTTTGAATTGCACTTACTCCAGGGATTTTATCAGTTCCTCAATCAGATGTTTCCATTTATCCAAATTTAACACATTCCTGAACCTGTTATTTTCTAAAACATATGAATTATGAAATCAGATTTGCAACAATATACAATAACCATCTGCAAATCAAAAGTATTCTGTAAAATTATGACTGATGCTACAAAATAGAACCATTAGGCTATGATTATTACAAAATAATTTTGTATTATTACGATACAAGGTGGGTAAATACAGAGTTTAACCCAAAGTTAATTTGCACTGTTTCACTTCATTGAATAGTGACCATGAAACCATTGTCGATTGTCGTAAAAGCCCTTCTGGTTCATCAACCTCCTTTTGGGAAGGAAATCTGTTGTCCTTACCCAATCTGGCCTACATGCGACTCCAGACCCATAGCAACGTATTTGGCTCTTAACCGCTCTCTGAAATGGCCTAGCAACCTAGCTCAGTTCAAGGGCAATCAAGGATGGGCAACAAACCTTGGCCTTACCAGCAATACCCATATCCCATGAAAGAATAAAAAAGATCTGAGTGCATGTCAGTAAATCAAGAAGTTGAACTTGCATGGCCTTCCCCTTTGATAATTCTAATCAAAAGGTTGCATTATGGTGACAAAACATTCAATATGTTCAAGACCACTATTTCTGATTTTCAGGAAACTTTCACTCAAATTCTTTGTCTAATCTAATATGCCCCCAGCTGCATCCCTCTCTCTCTCTCCCTCCCTCCCTCACTATTTTACCTCCTCTCCCATTTTACCAGATGAGGATTTATAAATGCTGATTGGTCTGGATTGACTTTTACCAATTTTTCAGACGATCAACACTTATTCTAATTATGGGATCAAAAATATTACATTTGTTTAATAAAAACTATACTGGATCTTTAATGACTTCTGAATTTAGGTCAGGTCAAATATTTGAATGCAAATTCAAAGTCAATTTACAAAATATTGTTTGCATTTTGGTGAAATGATGTCACCGTTAAATGTGTAATATCCTGCCTACAGGTTTTAAGACTCCTGTAGGAGCATTTGCTATCTTTGGATTACACGTTCTTCCTATTTGGCTGTACGGTTACTACAATCGAGTTCTATCGGCAGCATTTCTGATGCCTTCTACAATGCAATGGCTTGTAACTGCATTTCTTGTTGCTGGAAGACTTCTATGTATGGCTGTGGAGGTAAGGGCAAAAAGGCTTTTTTTTTTTTAAAAAAAAGGACTTTTCCAGAGCAGTTAATTCAAAGACTTCTGTTTTCATTTTAGTTCTGGTGTCTTTGGATTCATATTATGTACCTCATACGAAATGAGAAGGAAACCCAAGGAAAGTAATGGACTGAATGTAAATGCACTGAAGGCAATTTGGGTTGTTCAGGAACATGATTTGTTAATTCAACATTTACAAAAGGCAAATTTCCTGGTTAAGGTAACTGGATCCTGTAACAATTAAGTATAATCTAGATCTAAGTTCTCACTGGAAGTGGGTTGTGTACTGTTTGCAATTTGGACCTTTGGGAGGATTCCCTCCCTCCCCTTTTTGCAGGGGTTATAGGAAGGCAGAAGAAAAGGTGTCATTAAAATTATTTTTCTCTGTCTTGAATCGTTTTCTTATGACAACCAACAAATTACATTTGTGGAAGTTTTTTTTAAAAAAATAAATGGATTTTCTGTGTTTTCAATTAAAACATTCAGAGGGTATTTGCCTTTTTGTTGAAGGTTTTAAAAGCCTTAGTTATGGGTTAGTTGATACTCAAGGATCAAACTGTTGAAATCAATTGTACTTTCAGTTTAATCAAAATAGTAAATTCTTGACAATGCAAACACCCTTTCTTCCATTTAAATAACCTAATAATTAAAACCATATCGGAAGATAATTTAGGGTGAAGATATGCTCCCATTTTCACTTTTTGGTGCAAAATGGTTTTAGGTGTTCATAGCTGAGCAAAGTGGCAACTCCTGAACACTCCAGACCAGTAAGATCACCTCAAGTACCTAGTTATAGACTGTTACTTCACAATGGATAGAGTGCAACCCTGGATTGGTGCAAAAGGATATTTTAAAACTAGATTTACACTACAACTGCAGCAATCTCAGTCGCAGTTTTGCTTTGAACTGACACTGAAGTTGTGCTGTAAGTTCAGAGGCCGGGTCCAATCTGCCTGTAACAACGTGGCGCAAAAAAGGTAGTACAGATGGCTTCATAATGACAGTAAGCAGGCGAAGAGTGTCTAAACTGTCCACAGAGCCATCTGGGGCCTTTATTTAAAAAACTTTTCATTTTTTGATTGTTACTAGAAAATAGTTGATGTAGCTTAATGGCTCCCAAAATTAAAACAACAGTCATCAGGGAGCAGTGTTCTGCTCCTGTGCTGAAGCATGGCTGAAGGGATGAAGTGAACTCAGTCAGCAGAACTGGGCTCTGCTGAGCACTGTACAAGTAGTAATTTCCAACTAATAGCTGCAGTGTACTCTTAGTAAAATTCGTTTCTGCTTCCAAGTCTCCATGGTAAACCAAAATGGTTTAGCTTCTGAGGTCACAGCTGATGCTAATGAATGACACAATGAGGAATAATCTTGATTTGTATCTTTTCCAGCACTGGGTGACAAGTGGGACATTTCTGAGCTAGGATTTGCTTAATATTACAACACAATTGACTGGTGCTTGAATTACCCTGCTTGACCACAATCCGACTGGGAAAAATTAATACATGGTGGTTTGTATTATTTGGAGTTAGACTGTCAGCTAAACATCTTGCCATTTAGTAGTGATTGCAGCAACTTTGAAGTTGTCAGAAGGAATTAAACTATATGTAGGAAAACACAACTTTGTTCTCATTGCTAACAGTTTTTTTCCTGTTGAGTTTGGAGACCAGAAACAGGAGAGAAATTGCAAATATCCTACAAGGCAGAAGTTAAAATTGAAAAAAAAAATTACCCGAAAATGAACTTTTCCTTTGTCTTTAAAATGGAAACAGAAACATGCTTTAGATATGTCCATTTGTTGATTGTGTTCATTTTTAAGAAAGGTTGATCCAATTTTCTCAGACTAGTAGGCACCTGAATTGAATCTTATGAAACAAACAGTAGGATACAATCTGCAATGCACAAAGCCCCAGTTTTTCGTGAAGTAGCTAACATTTTTGCATTTCAAAAAAAAGCAATTTATAGCAACAGCCCCTAGCTTGAGCAGCAGAGTCGGACAGCATTCCCAGTTGTTAGCCAGCAACTATACTTGAAATGGCTAAACTGGGATCGCTCTGCTGCACCACTGCAAGATCTTATGCAATAGTCATTTGATCAAAATATAGTGAAGGGAGAAATTTGCCTCAACACCCTCAGAAGGAGAAATAATTAGTACAGAACCTTCTAGGCTACGGCACAAATGTTAACATTGCAATGTTCAAATAGTTATATAGAAACTAAAACTTTAGAATTTTACACATTGAAGGCTAAACTGCGAAATGCTGCAAACTGGAATTGAGGCTACTGTGCACTGTGCTTCGACTAACTTCTACATTCAGGAAGGATAACCATTATAGATTTCCACAAGAGAAACCTCAATGGTTGCGATGACTTCCGAATTTGAAGTTATGAATTAGAGTGATGTTATTTGCTACATGCTTTTGTGATTAGGCAAATTAAATTGTTAATTTCAACAGGTTTCCTTTCACTTATTTGTGATTCACCTTGAAGTAGTTGCGTCTCTAGTCCTGTTCTTTATTAAAGAAAAGATCTCTTCCACTTAAAATGCAGCATTTATTTGTAATGATTATCATAAAGCACTGAGTTTACAGGTTGGATTTCTCACTCCATTCTGTTTGAGCTGTGCTGCTCAGAGATAACTCAATGAGGTATCTTCCTTCAAAAGGAAGGCTAATCAAAAAAACTTCTCCAGATCCTCATCCAAGCTGGTAGAAGTTTCAATTTGTGCTATTCTAGAACAGGCTGTGTTCTGAAATGTTTGGGGAACAGGGAGGTAGTGGGGCGGTGGAAGTGAGCGGAGGGGAGGAAGAGAGAATTCACGCCCTTGATTTAAGGATGAATATTTTTTTCTATTTAAAAATTGTGTTTTCAAATAATCTCAATTTAAACCATTGCGTATGCAGGCTGATAAATATTTTTGCTTTAGATAAATGCAGTCAGTTTTAATCCCTAAAGAAAACTTTCTAACCAATGTGTAAAAAGCATTTATATACCATCTTTCACGATCGCAAAGCACTTAACAGCCAATGAAGTACCATAAGCGTTGTCACTTTTGTAATGTAGGAAACACAGCTACACAAACAATGTGATGACCAAGTAATCAGTTTTTGTGATGTTGATTGAGGGTTAAATAGTGATCAGGGTAATAGGGATAACTCTCTTGCTGCTCCTCAAAATAGTGCAATGGAATCTTTTACATCCACCTGAGGAGGCAGATGTGGCCTTGCTTCAATGTTTCATCGAAATGATGGCAACTACGACAGTACAGTACTCCGTCAGTACTGCACAACAGTGTCAGACTTCATTTTTGTGCTCAAATCCTAGAGTGGCACTTATATAAGTGAGAGTGCTACAACCTGAGCCACCATTGACAGAGTGTTGAATATCCTATTTTTATAAACTATAGCTAAGGAAAGTTGGCTTCCCCCTCCCAGATGATAGCCTTTAGTACAAAATCACTGCCAAGAACCTGTCTGTTTGAGCACTTATAGGAGGTGGTCTCGTATCAATGCAAAGCTAACTTATTAAACCAACTCTAACAATTCTTACACCACGTTTTACATTCTCTCCAATGTATGTTGCTTTAAAACATCTTGTTGGAAAAAAGTTTTAGAAGTAACTGGGTCACAATTCTCTATACCTGCAATCATCTATTTCAAAGTTGGCAGTTGTGAATTTTAAGTATTATGTAAGAACACTTAATAAGGAGTCTGCTGCCATAAATGCTATTAAATCTGAAAGTTCAAATAACCAATGTGAAACACCTCTGACAATACATATGCCTCAGATTGCCAGCTTTTAATGCACTTTACAGTGATGCAGCGATTATTTATTCAAGACTCAACGTTTTGATCTCAGGTCTTGGAGGGATACCAAAGCGCAGGATTTGTTCTTGAATAATTAATTACAAATGATTAATTAACATCGTTCTCATTCATCCCAATATTTGTTTAAACAGTGAATGCTGATTGGCTAGGAGTACAAGTGCTGAATTAAGAAATGCACTGTCAACCCCTTGAGATTGGTCTGGAGTTCTGCTAAATGCTAATTAAGCTAGTTTGTACAATGATTCTTCCAAACCACATGTCCTCATCACAGTTTTGATAAAAAGACAGGAAGAAAAATGCAAAAACTACAAGGTGATGTACCTTACTATAATTTGTCAATTGTCATTTGAAAGTATTCCTGCTCATTGGAACCCTTTAATACTAAAATAATCCAATGGTCCAAACTCCTAAGTGTACAATAGATAGGCTTATCACAGAAGATATGATTGAACAGCATAAGGTTTAATCATTCAGCATTATTGGCTTGCAATAAATTGCTTGCATAAACTCTCCTAAACTGCAAAACACAAGATAATTGTTGGGTCACACAAACACAAAGAAAATAGAATATCAGCGCTTATAACCATGATTGACACTTGGGCCAATTAATCGGCAGCAGCAAGAAAAGCAAGCATGAGAGACTAGGACTGCACTTTCATAAAATTGAAACTCTGATTTACATTACCAAAATATTTTCAGGTACTCATTTTTGATAAAGCACAGTGATTACCACTATTTAGTGTAAGCCTTTGGCATACGGTGTAGTAAGATCATCTCAGGCCCTGAAAGAGGATCACAATTCCGATGGATAGGAACATGGGAAATAGGAGTAGTAGACTATTTGGTCCCTCACGATCACAAAGCACTTAATGGCCAATGAAGTACCATAAGTGTGGTCACTGTTGTAATGTAGGAAACACAGCTACACAAACAATTGCTCCAGCATTCAGCTAGATCATGGCCGATCTTCTGCTTCAACACCATTTTTCCGCACTATCCCCATATTCCTTGATATCGTTAATATCTAGACATCTATTGATCTTGGTTGAGTATACGCAATGACGGATTTCCAGAGATTCACCACCCTTTTGAGTGATGGAATTCCTCATCTCAGTCTTAAATAGCCTACCTCTTATTCTGTGACTATGTCCCCTGATTTTAGACATCTAGACCCCCCCCCACCCCACCATTTATGCCCCCTTCCAAACCAGAGGGAACATTCTTCCTGCATCTATTTTGTCAAGCTCTGTAAGAATTTTGTATGTTTCAAAGAGATCACTTCATCTAAACTGTAGAGAATACAGGCCCAGTCTTCTCAATCTCTCTTTGTAGGCCAATCCCACCATCCCAGGAATCAGTTTGGTGAACCTTGTCACACTCCCTCAATGGCAAGTATATCCTTTCTTGGGTAAGGAAACCAAAACTGTATACTCCAGCAGTTTTACCAAGACTCTATACAATTGCAGCAAAACATTTTTACTCCTGTACTCAAATCCTCTTGCAATAAAGGCCAACATACCACTTGCCTCCCTAGTTGCTTGCTGCAATTGCATGTTAGCTTTCAGTGACTCATAAACATGGACATCCAGGTCCCTTTGGGCATCAATATTTTCCAATCTCTTTCCATTTAAGAAATCCACTGCATTTTGTTTTTCCTACTAAAGTGGATAACTTCACATTTTTCCATATTAAGTTTGATCTGCCATGTTCTTGCCCGCCCATTTAGCCTGTCTAAATCCCCTCGAAGCCTCTTTACATCCTCCTCACAATTTATTTTCTACCTAGTTTTGCTACATCAGCAAACTTGGAAATATTACATTTGGTCCCCACATCCAAATCATTGATATAGACTGAAGAGCTGGGACCCAATCATCGATCCTTGCAGTACCCCACTAGCCACAGCCTACCAACCTGAGAATGACCCTTTTATTCCAACTCTGATTTCTGTCTGTTAACCAATTTTCAATCAATGCCAGTTTATGCCAATCCCATGTGCTCTAATTTTGTTTATTAACCTGTGTGGGACCTTATAGAAAGCCTTCTGAAAATCCAAATAAACTACATCCACTGCTATCACAGCCTCAAAAACCTCCAACAGGTTTGTCAAACATGACTTCCCTTTCAAAACTCATGTTGACTCTGCCCAATCCTACCATTCTTTTCTCAGTGTCCAGTTCTTACGTCCTTTAGAATAGATTCTAACATTTTGCCTACTACTGATGTCAGGTTAACAGGTCTGTAGTTCCCAGTTTTCTCTCTCCCTCCTTTCTTATATAGTGGGATTACACTTGCTATCTAAAAATCTGCAGGAATCAATCTATAGAATTCTGGAAGATGAGCAGCTACGCATCCATTATCTCTACAACCACCTCTTTCACCACTCTTGGATGTAGATTACCAGGTCCAGGGATTAATCAACTTTCAGTCCCATTAATTTCTCCAGTCCTACCTTTTTTTTTAAAACTAATTTTCTCTCGGTTCTTTGTTCTCACGAGTCCCTTGGTTCTTGAGTATTCCTGGGCGATTTTTTTGTACCTTTCTCAGTGAAGACAAACACAAAGTATTTGTTTAGCTTCTCTGCCACTTCCCCATTCTCTGCTATAAATTCTCCTGTCTCTGCCTGTAGTGGGCCCATATTAGTCTTTGCTAACCTTAGCCAAGACAAATATGGACCCACTACAGGCAAATCTTTTCCTTGTTACATACCAATAGAAGCTTTTACAGCCCATTTTTATGTTTCTCGTTAGTTTATTTTAATACTCTATTCTCTCTTTCAGTTTCTTGGTCCTCCTTTGCTGAATTCTAAAATGCTCCCAATCCTCAGGCTTACTACTTTTTTGGCAACTTTATAAGCCTCTTCATTTGATTTAACACCATCTTTAACTTCTCTCGTTTGCCATGGTTGGATCACTTTTCCTGTTGGATTTCTGTGCCTCAAAGAAATGTAAATTTGTTGCAAGCAGTGTATTAATTGTTTAAACACCGGGAAACTACATTAAAAAGGTATGACAGAAGAGAGCCAATGGCCAATGTACCACAGCCAATTTTCCCCTCGCACCTTAGTAGTTTCATTTGTTTAGATTTCTGTAGTTTCAGGTAGAACTACATAAAACTTAATGTAAAGTTCTACAATATTATGGTCATTCCCCTAGAGGCTTCTTTACAACGAGATTATTAGCCTGTTCTCATTGCACAATATAGAGCTAAAATAGCCTGTTCTCTAGTTGATTCTTCAACATATTGTTCTAGACAACCATCTTGTGTACATTCCAGGAATTCAAAACGAGTGCTAATTTGGTTTACCCAGTCTATGTAGATTGAAGTTCCCCGTGATTACTAAATTCTCCTCGTCACATGGGCCTCTAATTTCCTGATTTATACTGTGCCCTACGTTACCAGTACTGGTTGGCGGCCTATAAACAACTACCGATGTTCACTACCCCATGCCGATTCTTAGCTCAACCAAACTAATTCTATAATCTTCATCTTCTGATCCAAGAATCCCATTAACATACTGATCTCATTCTTTAACAACAGCGCTACCCTACCTCCTTTTCCCTCTCCTTCATAAATGTCGACTACTCTTGAACATTCACTTCCCAGTCCATCACCCTGTAGCCACATCTCCATAATGGCAATTAGATCATACCTGTTTACTTCCATTTGTGTCGTCACTTCTTCCACCTCGTTACAAATACTGTGTGCATTCAGATAAGAGTGCCTTTAATTCTGTCTTTTCATTATTTTCGCAACTGCTGGTCTTATTCTGCTGGCACACTCTTAAGTTTGCATGCTGTGTCCCTTCCTACCACACTCAGATTTTCAATTCCTTTATTGCTGTCTTGCCTTGTCCTCTCGCTTCAATTTACTAAATCTTCCCTAACCTGATCCCTCACTTCCCACTATTTAGTTTTAAGCCCTCTCTTCCACCCTTAGTTATACAACTCACTAGAACACTGGTCCCCAGCACTGTCCCAACAGGACAGCTTCCACTTTGCCTAGTGCCAGTGCCCCATTAATCGAAACCCATTTCTCCCTCACCAATCTTTCAGCCACGCATTTAACTCTCTTATTTACGCTATGCCAATTTGTTCAAGGCTTAGGTAATAATTCAGAGATTGCCACCTTTGAGGTTCTGCTTTTTAATTTAGCCCCTAGCTGCCCATGCTCTCTAAACAGAACCTCTTTCCTAGTCCTACCTATATTGTTGCCATCTGCATAGACCATAACAACTGGATTATTCCCCCTCCCACTGCAAGTTCCTGTCCTGCCCAGAGCGGATGTCCTGTACCCTGGCACAGTAAAGACAATAGTCATCTTGATTCATGCTCGGCTGCAGAGAACTGTGTCTATCCCCTGACTATACTGTCCCCTACTACCACTACATTCCTACCAACTCCTGCCCACATGAATGACTGTGTACCATGGTGCCATGGTCAGTTCACTATCAACCCTGTATATCCTGCTTTCACCCATGGCTTCAAGAACCTTGAATCTGTTGGACAATTGCAAGGGCTGAGGCTCCTCCACTTCTACCTTCTCGATCCCCACAGCTGCCTTCTGGCACAAAGTGTCCAGCTAACTTTCCCCTTCCCTGATGTGTTGCTGTGCCTGCAGCTCAGCTTCCAGCTCAATGACTCTGACTCGAAGTTCCTCCAGCCGCAGACACTTACTGCAGATGTGTTTACCTTGGATCACACAGTAGTCCATGAGCTTCCACATTCTGCTATTGCCACAAATCACCTGCCCTGACATGTTTATAACATTTACTTAATTATTTTACTGACTAAATTTTATTGTCTCTAGTCTTGCCTCTGCTTATATTCTTATTATTTCAATAAATATTCTACTTACCCCGATTGAAATTTCCTAGTTTAGATAAATAGGAAACACTTACCAGCCAATCTATTAAGCTTTACTAATAGCTTTACTACTAAGAGAACCTTACAATTATTAAAATTACACAAGTTTTGAAAAATAAATGAGGAAAATATTCACCAACCAATCAACTACTTGTTTTCCTGTGACGTCACACTTTGATGTTTTTTTTACAGTATGCGGTCAGTCTGCTCTGGAGCCATAGATTGGATAGCTATTTTAAGTGCTGCTGTCTGTCTCCAGGTCCTCCTCTCTCCTGCTTTTTTTTGATGATGAAAGTAATTAAAGTCATCTTCAATTTACATTTCTGGTCTCTGCTTCCACTTTAAATTTACTGCACAATGTTATATGAATCAAATATAGAAGTTACCTGGGATGCGCAGTATATCTTTCTATGCCAGGCAGAGTCAACAGCACACGGCAGATGTAATGTTACAACGAACAGATATTTCACTGTTCCTCTCTGTTGTATTAACTCATCAGAAGTGTATCAAAAAAAGAGCTATTAGCCACAACTTGAGGTCTATTATCAATGCGACTATTTAAGTTGCTTTTATCTAAGTGTACAGTTATTGTGCTACAAATTCTAAAAGGCAAGTTTTTAAAAATCTGTTGATACAAATAGAAAAGATTGCAGAAATGTTGGTTTACTAACAATATGCATCTGTTGTAAACCAAACCATTTCATGCTATTTTTACAAATGTAAAATATAGTTTCCTATACAATGTTTTTAGTTAGTGAAAAAGGGTACTTTTATACAAACCAAACTGCAGCAAATAAAACCTCCACTACTGCTCTATTCCAGTTGCTCAAGAAAATTACTGGATAATTTGAAAATTTTAGCTAAAAATGAATCAATAGAGTATACACATTTGGTGGTATTAGCAACTGAAGAGTTGGTTGCTGTATGTCAAAATGGCCTGGAATATCCATATGCACTTGATGCTAATTAACAGCCCCATACAGTTTCATACTTTATGACCACACTACCTTGTCCTACAGTGTCCTTCACCATTCTGAAAATATATTACTCTTGTGGCAAAACCATGAGTAACTGTTCCGGGTAGCTTCCTACTATATGCTACGATAGCAACTAAAAAGTACTGATGACTCCTTGCAAGCATGTCTATGGCAGTACGGCTTTCATGACAGCAGTTTGATGATGGACAGTTTTATTCCCCTACATCCCCCTTCTCCCACCACCCCACCCTGCCCCTTAATTGGGCTCTTTAAATAGTTTGTGAACATTTTGCATTCAAAATTTTCGTAAGCAAAATGCAGGTAAAACAACCTTTTACAGCTAGTTACACCCCTCCCTGCACATAATTAAATGCATTGAAACATTCGTAGAAAAGGCACCCACATTTAAAAATACAAATGAATTCAACAATCAACTAAGAAGCAAAGACTGAAATTGTGCATGAACA
The DNA here is from genome assembly GCF_964194155.1 of Cetorhinus maximus. Classification (NCBI taxonomy): domain Eukaryota; kingdom Metazoa; phylum Chordata; class Chondrichthyes; order Lamniformes; family Cetorhinidae; genus Cetorhinus; species Cetorhinus maximus. The sequence goes on from NW_027596850.1 coordinate 52,487, forward strand.
CTATATTTAGCAGATCAATAATGTTTATAGTAGTACAGTTACAGAATATCACAATGTTTGTTACAAACATAAGCAATAATGGTTTGATGGTTGCACATAATGTTGGGCGCTGCAGCCTGTATGTCATTACACTAAAAGTCTCTGTACACAAATAATGGAATTACTAAAATGAAACACAAAATTGTGATGTCATTGTATAAATTCAGCATGGCACTATAACATGGATTCCTGCTCAAGTATCTTTGAGTGTCTGCTTGTCATTTTGCTTTAGAACAGCGGTGGCTGAATATGGTAATAGTGTTAAGCCATTGCTGTCAAAGCAATTCAGGAAAGTACAAAAATAGTACTGTTTAATTAAATGTGCAATAAAATGAACATCGTTGACCTTTTTTTCATTTCCATATCCTCAAATGTTATCAAAACTTTATTATTCACTTAATGCAGAACATGGCAACATTATTCCCAAAGAGGAATATAAGTTGAATTAAAAAAAAGGATGACACAAATGGTACCTAAAAACATCAGTTAGTGACAACTGAACTTGTGCACCACAAACCAACTTCTAGATATATCCTTTAATATTTCAGTTTAAAAAAATGTGCACTTCAACAAACTCACTAAGGCCACTCATGCTATAGATACCTAGGAATATAATGACATACTGTAATGTACAGCAAACCTATCACAGTGCCCTTAAGGATGTCATTTTGCAATTGGTGACATAGCAAAATAATCAGGACTAACTGTGACTCTGTGGAGGCAGGCAGTGCAATGGCACCTGTTAGCAAACTTCACAGGGAGCTGCTATATCTTTCAAGATGAAAAAAAATTCAGCCAATAGTCAGCAAGGCGTGAATGTTTGAAATTCACTTCCACATCCTGAAATGATTTGATTATGCATTAAGGAATGGTTGGATTACTATTCAAAAGTTATTTATGTGGTCAGCAGCAAATGGCTGGAAATATAATTAAAATAAAATAGTAAAAGGCTGCAGCTGCAAAATAACTTCACTTTAACCAATGTTTATGGCATTTAGGTGCCGAGACACATCCTCCATGTCATCAGCATTTGCAAACGTTATTAGACAATGACATGCCACGGCGACTGTTTCCGGTCAGTTCTTTCCTAGTCTTGTATCTATTACATGAATTTTTTTTCCATTACCTTTACCTCTGAGCTTAACACCTAAATGAAAGTAATTACCCTAATGGTATGAAGTGTAGTTACTGGATTGTTTCCCAGTATTGCTTCTCCCTTCTAGTCCAGGGAATAAAGACTGTATGTGACAATTTAATCCTGTTTGATCCTCAGCAACCTTGTCCAATTGCAGGCTGAGCTAAAAGGAACGATCTGACCACTTCCTCTGTCGATTGTGTGCTGCCATTTACATCCTCAAGGGCATCACTGATGGCAAACTGTCGATCCCGCAGGCGGTTCCAGTTGGACAGAATATTATGGTATTCAAATACTTTCTCAAAATTGCCAATAGAGTTGTACAGTTTGATGAGACCCCTGTAATCATACTCCAGTCCACTGTAACCTTCTCCAAATAATTTCTTTCCTGCATGCAAACACATCATACAGAACTTTATTATTTGCTGAATGAACAAGACTAATTCTTTTAACTGGAACACAATCACGACCAAGCTTTTTTGATAAATTTAAGACATGAAAATTATGGTTAATTTACCTTTAAACCAAGGTAACTGACCTTCATACATATACTGAACGTCATTGAAAATCTCAGTAGCAAAGTTTTGGACCATAGCTTGATAATGGACCCGAACCCGAGGATGGGGGAGGGGGGATATTAGGAGAGGTGGTTGACTATTTGGTTTAACAGGTAGAGTTTACAATGAAACTTCTGACAGGGAAAAAGGCAGTGGAGTTTAGGGAAATAATTCCAGAGAATGAAGGAGAGGTCATTGAGTGCTTCGCCACCGATGGTAAAGGTTGAGGATGTGGAAACATTCCCTTTCTTGCAACTCTGACCCGCTGAATATATGAGGTTGGAAACAAGTGGAAATGTGGAGAGATCATAAGAGGAATTTGAATGTGATGCACGGGGATGGGGAGCCAAGGAGGTGGGTTTTGAGCGCAGCTTGGAAGGAAACTAGGAACTAAACTGAGCTTCAGAGTGTTTACACACACCCACAATTTGATAAGAATGACATTTAAACACAGTAACAAGCACTGTAATCAAGATAGTAACTGAAAACCGCACAGATGAAAGTTCAACCTACATTATGCAAAATATCAAGAGCCTGTAGTTGAAAAATAAGAGGAACCAAGACATGCTTTGATAGCATTAGGGCCATTTTAGGGCACTGAAAGAGAAGCCATCACAGGGGATGTATTGGCTCCACTGTAATAAGTAGGAATGTTGTACTTCAGAAGAGAAGCAAGTTGAAGATGATGTGGTTGATATCTAATACCATAAACAGTCAAAGAGGGATAATGCACCATGGTGACAGTCATACAGAATGCCATAAGTAACTTTTACCAGGATGATTTCAGTGCTAAATGTGGGATGGAAGCCAGATCAAAGGGGTAATAACAGGGAGTGGGAGAGTAAGTACGGAGGTGAGTAGTATGAACACATTCCAAAACCTTAGAAATGAAGGCATGGTTGGAAATAGGATGGCTTTTGGTTAGATAACCTTGTGATGTTGCTAAAAAAACATGTAACACCATCTATTCTTTCCAAAGCCAAAATCATGAAGCAGAGTCAAATAGCCCGGACCACATTAATTTTCTATAGATATCAATGAACCTTCAATAACAGTGCAAATGAAGAAAAGGTAAAGTGAAAATAGTGAAGTTAGCTAGTTACTATGAAGGTGCTCAATGGCACCGGCGGTGGGGGGGTGGTGCCGAAAAACAGCATGCAACTCAATATGCTACACAGAATATGAAGTCAATATCCATAATTGAAAGGAGAATTTCATGCTTACCCAAAATTTTAAAAAACCTTCAGCAAAGCTTTGCTCGAAACAGCTTGTACTTGCTGGCTTTATAATTTCATGATGTGGCATGGCATAGTGTTTTGAATGAACAGAGAGGGGGCCAATTCAATTGAATTTAAATAACTAGAAGTTGGTGCCACACCAGGTTCCTCAACGATGTCGCATATTTTCTCACCTTATTTTTTTGTTAAATGCAAGATGCTTAACCAATTTTTGTCAAATGAACACATAGCTCAAAGAACAGGCATGTTCAGAGATGCAAAGAGTGTATTGCCCACCTCTTGTGGGAGAATCTAAAACTAGAGGTCGGTCACTGTTAAAATAAGGGGTCGCTCATTTAAGACAGAGATGAGAAATTTTTTTCGCTGAGGGTTGAGTGTCTTTGGAACTCTCTTCCTCAAAGGCGGTGGAAGAAGAGTCTTTGAATATTTTTAAGGTGGAGCGGGATAGATTCTCGATTAGCAAGGGGGTGAAAGGTTATCTGGAGTAGGTAGGAATGTGGGGTTGAGGTTACATTCAGATCAGCCATGATCTTATTGAATGGCGGGGCAGACTCGAGGGGCCTAAGCTCCTAATGCGTACGTATGAGGCAATGTGATTAAGAGTCCTCCAAATGCATCAGCAAATCTAAAAAGATTTTGTACATCATCAGAAAATTTCACAGTGGATCGGGGAATGTGCTAAAGTCAAAAGGGAGGATACCTAATCTTGGATAATTTCCTCACTCATTTAAAAAAAGTTACTATCAATATTAACCTGCCACCAAGCTGTAGACGAGCTAAGCGATCCCTCAACCAAAGTTCAGATCAAAGTTTTGCTGAAGTATTTGCAACAATCTTCAGCCAGAAATGCTGAATGGATGATCTATTTTGGCCTCCTCCCTAGGTTCCCACCAAGATAGATGCCAGTCTCCAGGTAATTTGATTCACTCCATGTGATAACAAAAAAAGCGGCTGAAGGCACCAGAAACAGCCAAGTCTATGGGCCCGATGTTGACAACAACGCAGTTGTGGCACTGAAGACACACTCCAGAACTAGCTGCACCCTTAAGCAAGCTGTTCCACTACAGCTACAAGACTAGCATCTAGCCGACAATGTGGAAAATTGCCCAGATATGTCTTGTCCACAAAAAGTAGGACAAATCCAATCTAGCCAATTACTGCCACATCAGTCTACTCTCAATTATCAAAGTGCTAGAATGTGTCATCAACACTGTTGCCAAGTGGCACATACTCAGCAATAACCTACTCACCAGTGCTCAGTTTGGGTTCTGAAAGGGCCACTCAGCTCCGGACCTCATTACAGCCTTAGTCCAAACATGGACAAGAGAGAGCTGAATTACATGCTTAAAAGTGTGAGTGACTGCCCTTGACATCAAAGCAGCATTTGATCAAGTATGGCATCAAGGAGCTGTCGCAAAATTGTGGGAATCAGGGGAAAACTCTCCACTGACTGGAGTCTGAAGATGATTGCAGACAAAAGGGAAAACCACCACCTATAATCTCCCTTTCCAAGTCACACACCATCTCAACTTGACGCTATATTGCCATTCCTTCATGGCAATATCCTGGGTCAAAATCCTGGAACTCCTTCCTAACGGCACTGCAGCAGCTCAAGACGGCCACCTTCTCAAGGACAATTAAGGATGGCAATGTTTGTGGTCTCGCCAGCAACACTCTCATCCCAAGGACGAATGGAAAAAAATACATGATGAGTCCCAAAGTTTCATGAGTGTCTCTTATTACCATGTCTAGGTGAAAGCAATGATGACAACATTCTGCAGGCTGGACAGAAATGAGGCAGCTCAAAATCTCTTGTCGCCATTGTAGGAAAGAAACTGCAGAAGGGTCATCTACTGGTTCAGGGCCTAAAGAAGCTAGTTGTTGAGAATGTAAATAAAGAAACAAGTTCCATATGTAGGAATCAACTTTGACATGCACACAAATACCATGTTAAACCTGTACTCAGATTATAGTCACAGAAGTTACATCTGCTGCCACTGTAGAAAGGTGAGTATGAAGAGAAGATACTGATAGTATGTATGAAGCAGCCAACTACTCATGCAAGGCATAGACAATGGTTGAACAAACTTGACAGACTTACAGCACTGAAACAATTGTGATTTGTGCAGAGATTGTGCAATGACTAAAGGGAGCATCAGGCACACAAAAAAATTTAATTACACCTTTGATTTACCTACTATATAGTATTTTGCAAACCCATCTTACTGCAAGCTGCTACACACTGCTATAACCAGTTACTAAACAGTGCCATGCACATTTTAAAAACCTATTTATTTTGTAGCCATGTTTATTTCAGAATGCAGTTCATAATTAGCGATGAAAGTAGAAATTCTCTTCTCTTAAATTCTGAAAATCTTCACAAGAGTTAAAATGGAAATTCTTTTCCTTTTTCTTCATTTAACACTTTATTAACAAATTTGAGGGCACAAACCTCTAAGGGGTCAGACTCCGTGGCCAGTGCTCACTGGTGTGGGAATCAATCACAAGACCAGCAATTATTACCCATCCCTAAATGCCCCCAAGAACCCTTTAAACTGCCCCTAATAAAACTTAACAAGGAGGATTGCAAAGTGGAGGTAGGTTAGGTCAGGGATGAAGCTCTCCCTTCCTGTACCCTTTGAACCCAAGCAAATCAAAGTACTGGTCCTCTTAAAGACAATGGGTTTCTTATATGTTAAATCTAGTCCATGCCGATCAGCTGAAGTTCAGGTTTCAATTACCATCAGATATCAAAAACAACTAAATGAATGTATGGCCAAGAAAAAAAAACTCCACAGCTACCATTAAAAATAATTAGCAATGAAATCGGCTAATCTGGATACTTTTAGTATCTTGCTGCGTACTGCTTCGGTGTACAATTCCAATTGCAAATAAATTAGTTTTACCCTATACTATATACCCAGTACTACGAGTGTGAGATATCTACCATTTTCTGGAGAAGGCAGAGAACATGGTGGATAGCCCACTGTGATCTCCAAAAGCTGATATAAATAAAAACATAATCGTCAATCCTTGCAATATGATATCAGGCACGCTTGTTTAAAGGTACAGGTTTCAGTTCCTATGAAAACCAGCCTTTCTGCCCTGCATACAACAGTAACTTGCTTTTCTTTAGTACCTTTAACGTAGTAAGATGTCCCAAGGCACTTTACAAGAACATTACCAAACAAAATTGGACACCAAGCCACGTAAAGAGCTTGGTCAAAGGGGTTGGTTTTAAGGATCACCTTAAATAGAGAGGCAGAGAGGTTTAGGGAAGGAATTCCAGAGGTCAGGATCTTGGCAGCTGAAGACACAGCTACCAAGGATGGAGTGATTAAAATTGGATACGTGCAAAATGCCAGAATTGGAAAAGTGTAGATATCTTGGAGGGACATAGCAGCTGGAAGAGGCTATAGAGATAAGAAGCATAGATAGGGAAGGGTGAGGCCATGGAGGGATTTGAAAACAAGGGCGGGAATTTTAAAAATGAAATGTTCCTGGAGTTAGTGTTGGTTGATGAGCATAGGGGTGATAGGTGAACAGGACTTGGCACAAATTAGGGTACGGGTGAAATTTTGGATGAATTCAAGTTGATCAAAATTGGAAGATGGGAGCCCAGCCCGGACAGCATTAGAAAAGTCAAGACTAGAGGCAACAAAAGCATGGATGAGGGTTTCTGCAGATTAGCCGAGGCTGGTGTGGAGTTGGTCAATGTTATGGATCTGGAAATGGACAGTCCTGGTAATGGAGCAGATGTGGTCAGAAGCTCATCTTAGGTCAAATACAACACCTACTTTGCAAACAGTGTGGCTCAGCCTCAGACAGTTGTGAGGGAAAGGGATGAAGTGTTTGTGGTGAGCACTAATGACAATGGTTTCAGTCATCCCAATATTTATTAGGAGGAAATTTATGCTCATCTACTGCTGGATATCTGACAAGCAGTATGACAAATCAGAGACATGATTGAGAAAGGTGGTGGTGAGGTAGAGCTGGATGTCGTCAGCAAACAGGTGGAACCCCACATTGCATTTTCAGATGATGTTGCTGAAGGGCAGTATTTAGATGAGAAAAAGAAAAAAAAATGATAAAAGGGTTAACGGTTCCCCAAAAGAATAGAGAGCAAATGTTAATAGCCATGTCTTTATTTAAACTAGCAATCATTCAGCAAGGTAAAGATTCAATATTAAGGCTTTATTGAATATCAATGTATTGATGTTTTACCAAATTAATATCTTTGATATATATTATGACTTTACTGTAATTTAATGTGCTGACAATTTACACAATTTTCCTATACCATATGTTCTAGACCTATACAAATATCAGACCACTAGGACACTAATATATATATATATAAAATATATTTGCAGCTACCAGGCTACTGCTGAAGTTAATTAAGAACAGGAACTCCCAAGCAGAATGCAAGAGATCAAAGCATTTTGGAAGCTGTGTGTATGAAGCTTTTCCCTCATTTGTCAAGATATAATTACAATCTCCATTCAAATAAAATAGCACATAATGAACACAGGTTTAATTGCTTTGGCATTGCATTCTCAAATTCAACTGATGATGGTACATACCTATTGCTATTGACCTCAGATAAAGTTTTTCAGCATCTTCAAACTGATTCATATCATAGTTATAGAGAGATGCAAGATGTCCCACTGACAGTGCCACTTCATAATCTTCTTGGCCCAAGAGTTGCTCCTTAATTTGAATTGCTTTTACATGCATTTCTTCTGCTTCCTATGAAAGCAATAAAAAGTATGTGATAACTATGCCAATTATAAAGATGTGAATAGTCTGAAGTAAATTTTCAGCGCTGCCCATAACTAACTCCAAAATAACCTGCACAAAGAGCTATTTCTTTACACCCTGCAAGCAAAAGTGATTCTAATAGGTCTACCATAGTTTAACATCAATATGCTACTATAAGCCATCAGTTTTAAATGTTGCCAAGCAGCACGAAGATTTGATGCCGGCATTCACTGGTTTGGCATTAGGAATACCACTTTACAGTCAATAAGGATGACTTGGACACATTCATTTATCCACCAGAGCAAACAGCCAGCAGACAGCTGCAAAACTTCCTGGTCTTAACCTACATAAGCAAATGGGACAAGCAGCTTCTGCTCTATTTATGTTTGCTGTTGGCTCTACATCTGTTCTTGAATTCTGTAGCAGCAAAATACATTTCCTCTTTAGTTTTAAATAAGTTAACATAATGGCTCCACCTTTGTGCTCTAATGATTTATTGATCAATCAAGTGTGGGCAATCAATCAAAGCTCAAGTATTAGGAAAGAAAATGGATACCAACAAAGCTGTCACGTTTTAAATATAGTGTACCAGTATTCTAACTGTAACTACAGGTATTTCATACAAGAAATCTAGCTCAATGTGATGACATATATTTGTCTCTAGATGAAATCTGGGTATGCTCTTCTATCTTCATTCACACCTTTACCCCTCCTCCTATTCCATATCCCCTATGGCAGTTCTTTGTCTTGTAATATTGAGGCGTCAGAACTCTAAGAAGTTTGTAATTCGACGAAGCTCTGTGTTTATGGTGGGAGTTACAGTGCACCTGTTTGTTCCTTGGAAGGGCTTTGACCAGTTTATTGTTTGAGCCACATTCAGGCCCCTGCTGGATATGGTTACACAACTGAACTAAAATTAGATAGCAGCGACTGCAAAACATATCACAGTTAGCTGGGTCAGAATGGAAGGAAGAGCACCTGTTTTACTGTGGCAGATTGTATTCTCTGTTATTCTGTGAGAGATTCAGAGTATAGGGCAGTTGGTACAAGGCATTCAAAGCCACAGAAGAGCTGCAAACTTGTCAAGAGACATCAGCAACTTTGCTAAATTAATCAGAGTGACAGATAAGATTGATATGTGGGACAAATCTGAACACCAGTCGGAGAATTTTCTAATCCAAGAATAGAACCCGCAGCATCTATTGCCAAAGCAAATTTCCATTTTTCTCATGTTAGACCTAATGACTGGGTTTCATATATGGCTAGAAAGAAGGCAGAAAGAAACACCAAATGGGTGTGGGACTCTCTGAAACGGGACAACAACAATGTGCAAGATACTCGTACAGCGACATAAAAGGGGAAAAGCAAAGAAGAAAATGGATTCTGAAAACTCGAATTGTTGACTAAGAATTTAACATTAAACATTACCTTGAACTTCCGCATAGATTGGTAGAGTCTGCCCAGGTTTCCATAGTGCTTTGCTGTCTGCACGTTGAACTCGCCAAAGGCTTTCTTGGCTAACTGGAGCGACGAAAGGTGTAAATCATGAGCCTCCTGAAGAAGCCGTTGCTCGGTTTCCTTGTTGTGACAGTCAATAGCAATCTCCTCCAGTATAAGTGCTGCAAAGCAAACAAACGACAAAAATCAATCTGGAAACAGATTTCAAAGAGGACAGGACTAGCCAAAGTAACCTTGAGAATTCATTAATCCAGAAGATTGAAAGTAGAAATTTACTAGACCAACTGCATTCAGTTCAAGAAGGTGACTTAAGGGCAAATAGCGATGGAAAATAAACGTCAGCCTTGCCAGCAATGCCAATATCCCAGAAGTGAATTTTAAGAAACAGGGTCAGACATGAAGTATACAGCATGGTTTCAATATTCAGGTGGAACTTAGGCTAAAAAAAATTCTGCTTCTCTTCCCTGTGTGACACCTATTTAATTCTCCCTCCCTGAAACCCTCATCCATTCTGCAGAGAATGCTTTGAATTTAGGATCAAATTTTTACACTTAATGCATGCCAACCATATCACAGTGAACAATACAGTAAAATATTCAGACATGTCAGAAATACATGCAACTGACCCAGTTGAAGGAGAGAAACAAGTTTAGTTTTGCTTTGTTAGTCACTTTATACTAATTTTAGCAATCAGAAAAAGTTTGAAAAGACAGAGTTCGATCTTTGCTCAGATGATCTCCCAGAATCATAATGTCACCACATTTATACTTAGGTACTTCTCTTTCTTCCAAATAAAATGTCAAACAGATAGATGATCAAACTAAGGAAATGACAGACATATCATGTTACTTTACATCAGTATTTAAAGTAGAAGAGGGTAGCTTGCCAAATAACTCAAAGAAACTAATACTGAATCAAAGATGGGGACTCACCAAAAGTAACATAAGCAAAACAACAGTAAATAAAAAGAACGGCACCAAGAGTGACACATCTTCCGGGTCAGATGGCTTCCATCCCGGAGTTTTAAAGGAAGTGAGAACATTACAGATGACCTAGCTCTAATTTTCTGAAGTTTACTTGAATCAGGAATCGTTGCTTTAGATTGCAAAACTGCATGTGCCACTCTGCTAATTTTAGGTGAGGGGAAACCTAGGAAATATAGAACAGTTAGCCTAACATCCATTGTAGAGTCTATAATTAACATTAGAGTGACTGAACACCTTGAAATTTTTCAGTTGATCGAAAAAGCCAACGTAGATTTGTAAAAATAGTCATGCCTGATGAACCTAGTGGAATTTTGTGAAGAGGTGAATTTGTTGAAAGGTAGTGGACAGGGGAATGTCTATGGAAGTTCTTTATATAGACTCCCAGAAGATATTTGATTAAAAAAAAAGTCCCTCAGAAAAGACTGTTAGCTAAAGTTCTTGACAGTGAAAGGCGGGCAAGTTATTGAACTAGTCAGGAAGTCGGCTAAGTGGTAGGCAACAGAGTAGGAATAATGGGGAATGCTCTAATTGGCAGGATGTGACCAGTGGTGTCCCTCAAGGATCTGAGTTGGGACTTCAACTATTCATTATATTTATTGATGACTTAGATGATGGAATAGAAACCCAAATATCCAATTTTGCCAAAGATAGGTGGCATTGTAAATGGTGTAGGTAAAAGCATAAAGTTACAAAGAGTATTGATACATAGGAAGATGGTTGTGGTTGTTGGAGGTCAATCATCTCAGCTCCAGGACATCACTGCAGGAATTCCTCAGGCTAATGTCCTGGGCCCAACCATCTTCAGCTGCTTCATCAATGACCTTCCTTCCATCATAAGGTCAGAAGTAGGGGTGGTCGCTGATGATTGCACAATGTTCAGCACCATTCGCGACTCCTCAGATACTGAAGCAGTCCATGTCCAAATGCAGCAAGACCTGGACAACATCCAGACTTGGGCTGACAAGTGGCAAGTAGCATTTGCGCCACACAAGTGCCAGGCAATGACTATCTCCAATGAGAGAATCTAACCATCACCCCTTGACATTCAATGGCATTACCATCGCTGAATCCCCCCACTATCAACATCCTGGGGGTTACCATTGACCAGAAACTGAACTGGACTAGCCACATAAATACTGTGTTTACAAGAGTAGGTCAGAGGCTAGGAATCCTGCTGCAATTAACTCATCTCCTGACCCCCAAAGCCTGCCAACCATCTACAAGGAACAAGTCAGGAGTGTGATGGAATACTCTCCACTTGCTTGGATGAGTGCAGCTCCAACAACACCCAAGAAGCTCGACATCATCCAGGACAAAGCAGCCTGCTTGATTGGCACCCCATCCACAAACAAACATTCACTCCCTCCACCACTGACACACAGCAGCAGCAGCATGTACCAACCACAAGGTGCACTACAGAAACTCGCCAAGCCTTCTTCGACAGCAACATTCCAAACCCACGACCACTACCATCTAGAAGGACAAAGGCAGCAGATAGATGGGAACACCACCACCTGGAAGTTCCCCTCCAAGTCACTCACCATTCCGACTTGGAAATATACTGCCGTTCCTTCATTGCCGCTCAGTCAAAATCCGGGAACTCCCTCCCTAACAGCACTGTGGGTGTACCTACACCACATGGACTGCAGCAGTTCAAGAAGACACCTTCTCACCACCACCTTCTCACGGGTAATTAGGGATGGACAATAAATGCTGGCCTAGCCAGTGAAGACCACATCCCTTGAATGAATTAAAACAAAAGTGAATGGGCAAAACGGTAAAGTACTTATGGCGAAAAGCAAAAGAAAAAAAGTGGTGTTCCAAAGAGACTTGGGGCTCCAGGTACACATTAAAATGTCATGAATAGGTACAGAAAATAATCAAAAAGGCAAATTGAAATTTGGCCTTTATATCTAAAGGCTTAGAATACAAGGGGTGGAAGCCTTGTTTCTGCTATACAAAGCCCTGGTTTGACCATACAGAGTACTGAGAGCAGCTCTGGTCACCACCAGAATCATCAAGAATAATTTGACAGTACAGAGCCATATCAGTTAAACAAGTCACGCATATTAATTTCCTCCATAATTTCAACCTCTCAGTCTCCAGCCTATCATTCTCAAATTGAAAGCAGTAGATATGTCAGCTCAAATAAGAGTCTGCAAGTTTAGTCACAATTACGAATTGGTGCTGTAACACATATTCCAAGATAAAATATTTTGGCCCACTGGACTAAAAATATTAAAAACCAAGTAAGAGTTATAGCATTATGCCATCATACATTAATGTCATAAAGTGTGGATATAAGTTTACACCCAAGACTCTCACACCTATGAAATACCTGAACTGAGTTCCAGTACTGTACACAAGTGATGAGTGGAGACTAGGTATGCCCAGGAGGATAAAAATTTAAATTTAAATTACTCTTCTGCACCAAGTGGCTGCCATAGGAGCAGTCTTAACAGAGACCTTAAGAGCAGCTTGTCTAACCCATCTTGGTGAATCTGGGAACATACAGGCACAAAGCACACAGGAAAGAGAGTGATACCTTAAGAGATACATTAGTAAGTATTTTAATTTTAATGTCTGTGCCACCATTAACTTTTCTTTTAAATGTACACAAATGGTCTTGATATTTGAGAACACACACGGGGCATGTATATTCTTTGTACCCAAAACAGGCTACTCTTCAAACTTAAAAAGATAAACACCGAAACATTGCTATAAGATAATTAAAATAATGTTCCTGTAGATTAAATTGTACTTCTACAAGTCGATGATATGCAACACTCAAAGCTCAAATGTATCAAAACAGTGAATTAAATATACAAACCTTTAACTCTTTTCGAAGAAGCCAGCAATAAGTGGTCTTCAGGGAGGATATGAGTGATGATGTCTATGGCACGCTCAGCATGGAATCTGCAAGGAAAAAAGTACATTTCTAATGCAGAATGTTGCTTCCACCAGGACAGGAGATCTACAAACCCAGCAATCAGGTAACTCCAAAGTTTCATTTCATTTTGCAATGATAAGGGAGATGAAGTCTGTGTTCGACAGGGGGGAGGAAGTTTCATTTCATTTTGCAACGATAAGGGAGATGAAGTCTGTGTTTGACAGGGGGGAGGAAGTTTCATTTCATTTTGCAATGATAAGGGAGATGAAGTCTGTGTTCGACAGGGGGGAGGAAGTTCCATTTCATTTTGTAACGATAAGGGAGATGAAGTCTGTGTTCGACAGGGGGGAGGGAAGAGGAGGGAAAGGTTGTCTCAGTCCAGTTCATGACAGATACTGCCCCACTGTGCAAACTATATATAATTTCTAGTCAAAAATTCTGATACAAATATTATGTGACAGACAGACATCCAGTTTAAGATGTCTGCTGTTCACATCTGAAGAAAAATGAAGAAACATTTTGAAAGACATCATCTTTTCTTATATACCTTATAGTTATTTCAATATACTGAAAATATGCAAAAGGAATAGTTCCCTATTTTGATTGACAAGCATTTTTGAATTTCTATGAAGAACAGAAAACATTATTGACATGCAACTAATTGGTTAACTTACAATGCATTGTCAAACTTTCCAGAACTATACTGGTGCACATAAGAAGAATAAGCCAGGTCCTCATGAGCTGTTGCTACATGGATGTTCTTGCCTCCAAATACTGACTGCCGGATATCGAGTGCTGTCTAAGAAACAAAACATTGTTCAAAATTAAGTTGCAAATACCACCTACTTGTAAAATCTTTAGACAAGATTAGTTATAAATATGAAAAATGTAAGTAAACAAATATCTGCCGTCTGCGTCTGCCTACAAGTGGAATAATTTGACCCTGTGTAGGAGCTGTCTCACAGCTACCATTATTGAGCAAATCTGAATCATCAAGACGTCATTTTTTTTCCTTTGTCAGAACAGCATTATTCCAGCACTCTAATATATTAACTTTTCAGTGGCTCACAAGTGCCTTGACTGCAGAATTTTAAAAAACAGCACCAGTATTCACCTGCAGCCAGATCAGGTCACCTGCTGCAACAAGACAAAATGAATCATATGCAATAAAGAAAAAAATTCAAAGCCTTTCTGAAAGGAAAAAAAATGCCGCTAAAGTGGCCAACTACCTTTTCCTCTCTGATCACCAAAAAATGTGTGCAATTGGAATATTCTAGTCCTATTACAGGAGGCATGTTTGGGGGTGGTGGGGGTGGAGAAGGATTGTTGACAGGAAAAGGGACAAAGTATTCATTGGCATTCTTCCTTAGGCTGTGGCCTCACTTTCCAGGAAGGTAGTAATACTATCAGTAGGAGCACCATGATGATAGCAGCAATTAGTTTGCGTTTATACGACCTAGAAGACACAGAAGACACTTCACATTGGCTTGAGAAAATAAAAGGTGCTGAATCGGACGAGGAAAGATTTAGAGGGGTGACCAAAAACCCCACCCAAGAGGTGTGTTTTGAATGAAAAAAGTATGTGCCAAGACAGAAGGAATTTTTGGAAGGGAATTCCAGAGCATGGAACCTAGGCAGGTGAAGGTGTAACTACCTATAGAAAATGGACGTCAGAAGTCAGACACAATGGGTTGAGGAGGGGGAGAAGTGGGGCAGCTATATGGCCAGAGTGAGGCTGTGAAGGGAATTAAGCATAAGAATGCCCATTTAAAATTAGACCAAATAGTAACCATTTGAGGCATGAATGGCTAGAGTCAAGTCTGTCTGCAAAGACAGGGGTGATGAGCAAAGAGAACTTAGTCTGGAGTTAAAAATGGGCAACAGAGTGTTGAATGCCCCGACTTATTATCGAGACTGAAGGATAGCAGGTTAGCCACAAGTGCATAGGAACAATTGAGTGTGGGGGTGATAAAAGCATATATAAAAGGTTTCAGGGCTGTTGATCTGACATAGATGATTACTGAGTTTGAAATTTATGAATGAAAACAATATGGGGTTGCAAACTTAGCTCATGGTTGAAGAGGATGCCAAAGTTACAAACAGTAGTTTAGTCTGAATTAGGGACATTGCATCAATAGCCAAGGTATGATGTTTAAGGTAGGGACAAAGATGTTAGCTTTGGCTTTCCTACAGTTTAGAGAAAAGTACAGTTCATTCAAGATTGCACACAGGACAGTCTAATAATATGCTTCCCATTTTCAAACTTAAGAACATGCTTGAGAGAATAATTTAAAGTACACCTTAAATGCTAAACCAAAACAATTTTCCAACATACCTGATAAATAGCCACTGATTGACAAATATTATCTACGTTCAACAAGTAAAATCCATAATCTAAGAGGGTATCAGAGTATTTGGGATGTTTAGGCCCAAAATGTTCCCTGAAAAAATAACATGAAATTTCTGTAGTAAATATTCAAATCATGCACTATAGTATTTAAGACACTTTTTCCATTACACTGTAAAATTTTAAGTCCTCTCCTTAAATAAAGGGTGAATGTTGTCAACAATACCTTGTTAAAACTGTCTTTTCCCCCACCCCATAGAAAAAAATGACATACTGTGCAGAAAAAGTTAATCTTTCACTCATGTCTCTTCCTTTCTGTTGGGCTTATTTTGTTCCTCATTATCACAGCAAAACATCTGTGCCAAAGTAAAGAATGGAATAGTAATGTAGTGTCTGAATATTGGCCTAGTTGTTACTGTGTACTATCAAAATGAGTGTGACAGAAAAGAACTGTAACTCAGGAACTGACAGAAGCAAACGCAACTAAGTGAAAACATATACAGCCTGCCCATAATATACAAGATAAATCTGTACTTCAACAAATAGTGAACTTAATGGAAGCCCTATAATTTAAGACATTAAATTCTGTGAGAATTACCTTTACATGGGAACTTACCGTGCTAAATACACTGCATGTTTTATTAACTGCTCTGCCTTCTTGAATTCTCGCTTCACTACACAAGCCTATAAAACAAAAAAAAATTCAGTTCCAAATAACTTAATCCTAATAGCCCAAATGTAAATGTTACGAATGATTTGTTAATGCAATTCAAAATAAAAAAAATTCCCCTGCTAGATTATCATCGGGAATTAATTTTCATTGTATTTTTAAAATTCTTTCCCTGCAGGAGAGCTTTTTGAGTCAATTTTGTGGTGGAAATGTTACATATGGCACATACAAGGTCAGGATTAAATACTAAATTTTGTCGGGAAAACTATTTGTAACTCAGGTAAAATGAGTGGGAGAAAAGTCATAAAAACACGATATCTGGATATGGTCGATATATCCTACTTCACTGTAGATACTATAACATCTACATAATTTGTCAATGAAATTTCTTCCCAAACCGAAGATAACTAATAACTATAGACTGTCCATTGATACAGAAACTTTATGTATTATATTTCACTACTCAACCTTTCATGGCAATTTTCATGACATTGTTGACATTCATTTGGTCCCAAGCAGCTCATGGATCTGCATGTTCCATGGCTGATTGTTTCTATCCATGCTTATTCCCATTACTGTCAGTTACACGTGGAATTTGTTCATGAAAGATTAAAAATAAAACACATCAACAGCAATTGCTTCTGCTGGGAATCTACTGCACCTCATGAAATATATGGCAAATGGACAGGTACAGTAAACTAACCACATCCAACTCTAATTGATCTGGGTAATATTAAACCAATTAATGGTATACCACACTGTTAACATGTGAGACCGATGAGGGATGTACGTACAATATATTTTTAAAAATATGATGGCTCAGCAAACAATTTACAATTAATTTTCAACAACCACAATATTTTTCATTAATTTTTTTCTACATAACTTCAAAATGCATTAACCATAACTACCTCATAACAGAGCAAATTACTCACTTTTGAAGCTTGTCTCAAAACATCAACTGCTACTTTCACTGGCAAGCCAACTGTGATTTCCTTCATGGCTTCTACACACCACTTATAAGCCTATAAAAACAATTACATACATTTAAATAGGGTATGCAACTTATTAGTTTCTATTATACTGCAGTATAATAAATACTGACTGCAATAATGTAGGAAGTTACACATAATTAAGGTTATGGTGAAATAATCATTCCAATTATATTTGGTGGATTTTTTGCCCTGTAGAACATTTCCCAAAATTAAGCCACTGAATGGCTACCCCAAAGTATTTAAATCTCTCAGCCCGATTATCATTTCCAGCACTCTAGCCAAATCCAAGTGGTTACAATACTGGTCAAAAAGTATACCAAGTCTTGACAAAGAGGTGATGTTGGTCTTTACCTTAACCTTTAAGCATATGGAATCAATTCTTTGATCGTCCAGAAAGTTGGCACAGTACTCACCAAAAACAAAAAATCTACATCAGCTAGAAGATACTGTCCTCAGTTGCCTGCTCATGCATAATTTAAAACCAGTCCAAAAAGAAATTTTCTGCAAAAATAAACTTGGATCAAAGGCAATGAACACTGTGGTGAGAGGGAGACAAAAATCTCAACTTCAGGAAATGCATGAACTTGTAACCCACGTTTCAAACACACTAATTATGGGATGTCCAGAAGACATGAAACATACTACATAAATTTAAGTCATTCTCTTTCTTTCTTGTATATGCATACTTGTACCTTGATAACTTGCACTCTTAGAAGGTTTTAGGTTTAAACCCCTGGAATAGGACTTCAGCAAATAATCTATACTACCATTTCAGTGCCGTACAGAGGGAGTGCTGCATTTTTGGAGTTTCTGTCCTTCTAATGAGGCGTTAAAATCTCACTCCATTCAAGTAGACTTAAAAAATACCATGGCAATATTCAAATAATAGGTGCCCAGATAACATCTATTCCTCAGCCAATATCACAGTGATTATTTGATTATTTCTGTCATTGCTGCTTGTGGTTATGCTTCCCCACATTACAACAGTGACTACATTTCAAAACGTGTTGGCTGTGAAGCACTGAGGGACATGATAGCAAGCTTGTTCTTTCAAGAACTTTGAAAATTCACGTTGTCCTTAGAGCTTTCTACAACCTTCAAACAAAATGTGAAAATCTGCATCTTGGTGCTGTTACCCATGGCACTATAGTGAAAGATACTTCAATTGTGCTATAGTGACTATATAGGTTTGACCAGAAAGCTGAAAGTAAGCACCAATCATTATGAATTCAGACTTACCCGATTCAGGAAGGGAGGTAGGACAACTACAAGTCCCAGCATACCTTGGGAGTTTGCATAGTTCAGCTTTTGTCATTCTTCAGGCCAAGGACAAGCGCCCAGTGCGTCTGCTCAATGACTGAGAAACAAAGGCTCGAAAACACTGATCATGTGACCCAGGAGCAGAGCACCATAATCAAAGAGTCCTAGACAGGGGACAGGGAGAGGTCCCAGTTAAAGAGAAAGAACTGTAAAAGGAGCCACTGGGAGACCATCACCAGGAGGAACCACTGGGAAGTGGAGCATGGAAGGAGGCTCCAAGTAGTAGAAATGATGCAGTTGACGGGGCTTTAAGTAATGAAAGCTGGGGAGAAGCCATGGAGATTTGAGGGGGCAGAAGGTTGGTGATTCTGTGCTGTGGGCTGTTGGGGTAAAGGTAACCCTTTGGAACATTAGTGTTCAACTCAGCGTGGCTGAAGAGCTGAAGTTGAGCTTGTGAGTTGGTGCTGGAGTGCAGACTCGGGAGTCCAGGGGAACGGAGTCTTGCAAGATGAAACTGAAACCCTGCAAGGTGCACAGTCATTGAGGCAGTCTGAGTTGAAGTGATTTTTGAAGTCAACTCCAAAGCTAGATGTTCGAAGGTGAAGACTGGAATCCCTCATGAGAGGGGCAGAGTTTCAACGAAATTGATTCAGCCAGAGTGTCTACTGACGTCTGGGTGGGTTGCTGAGAAATCTGTGGAGTCTGTCTTGGTCACATCTGCCAGTTACAGTGAAGTGTGATGTGGTGCATTTGCCTGTTAATTAACATGTACCTCACGTTAATCCCGAATGTTAAGAGTACAAGATAGATATTGTAAGTTGTTTTATCTTTTTGACCTTGTATAGTAAAGTTTATTTTGTTTGTTCAAAAGCTGTGGAATCTTGTGGCTTTATTCACTGAGCAGGTGCCTTGAATTTTAAAAGTTGTCAACTAAGTTACTGATCCCCAACCAGATCATACCAAAAACTTGGGGGTCTGGTCCAGGATCGTAATACAATGGACATCTTACTTGCATTCATTTTCTCTTCTCTGCTGAAGATAGTGACCCATATTGTTGTGTCACCGGAACCTGGAATTCTCAGATGACGTGCCCAAGAGGCTTTTTCATGTGTGACCTGAACAGTGAGATTTTCAAAGAGAAACAGCGCAACTAAACCTGACGCTGTCCTAATACAGTGTAACAGAAGCAAACGTTTTAGGGGTCACCTGAAAGAAATATCATGAAATTTCTGTTAATTTTTCTCTTACTATTCCAAGATAATGGGGTGAATTTTACTGTATAGGTCGAGATCAGCTACTGCAGACTTAAATTAATGTAGTATCATATAGCATGGGTTAGGAACAGTCACATATTTGCCACTAACGCTTACCTCATCATAATGACTTTTGGCAAAGAGTAATGCACAGAGCTCTCCAAAGAGTGCTGCTCTATTTGCCTGGTGACCATGTTTTGCCAGTTTATCAATGTAGGTTTGAGCCAGTTTGTAGGTCTCTTCCCCCAAGTGGTACTTACAATTGCCATTGCGCACATGGAGTAACCTTGAAAACAAATAAATTGATATCAGAAAGTGTGACTGCCTGAATGACATAATCCAAAACCAAGATGTATTTCCCACACCATCCATTTTTAACACTTTTCAACCAAGGTTACTTTTTGAAGATTATGGCCTGGAATTTCCTTGTAATTTTCATGCAACAATGATGCAAGAGCTGTGTTGTGAAAATTACAAGGAAATTTGGATGTATGTAACTTACAATAGAACTTTGGTAAGCTCAGGATTCTTTAATCACAACTTAAAGAAAGCAGATGGCATGATTCACACTCCCCTTGGTCCCCAGTTGTTTATGCTGATTCCAGGCCAGTTTTTTTTTTACATTCCAGTAAAATCTAATGAGATTCTGAAGAAATTCTCAGTGTCGGCTGCCATTAGCATGCTCAGTATAAAAACCAACCCAAGAAGAATTAATGAAACTCTGGTTTAGTATTACTGTTGTAAAATTTGGGATTTTGGACAAGGTATGAGCTTGGGTTCAGCGCCCTTTGTTACCTGCATCCCTAGAGATCTGTTCCTAGTTGCATGAATACAGAACCCATGCTGCATTTATCATCTACTGTAACTTTGCAGGGTGTTCTCCAGCCTTTTCAGAAAACAGACTGAAAAGCACTTTAGCCAACTGAGCCACATTACAAACCGGTTCATTTTTCATGAATAAACAGTACATAAATTTCATTCTACTGTTTCTCATCCAGGGAAGAAGTTGTTAAAACTACTGACTCTCAGTGTGAAAGCTCATTTTAAAGTTAGCTGGCTTTTTTGTGCCCCATAACAGGCTGCTCACCCTCACTCTACCATAGTGGTGGAAGGAGGGAGAAGAGAAAAAAAAAATAAAAGAATGATTAAAAAGAGAACAAATATACCTCTGGTCTCCTAAGTCTATGTGGTCATGTGCTAGGCATCTGTCACAGATGGTTCCAAATTGCAGCACCCGTAGAACCATGGGGATTCCACATGCTTTTCATTTTCCAATTAAGCAAGGGAGGTGGTGTGGTAAGGCGGGTGGGGACACATCTATCCACTTTGAAAAGACATGAAACTCTTTGCTGTAAGCCTAGAATGTTCCATATTTCGCTACTTCTAGTTCACAAGCTTTTGCAACCAGAAGCCTAAGAAGTTTCTGACCTGGACCAGCTTTCCCAGAAACAAACTTTAAAATTAAGGTTAGAGCGTTTAAAAGATAAACCATGTCAACAATATATAGATTACTAATCATATTTAGTAAAAACAAGTCAATGCAAATTTATAAAATAAGAAGTGAGGCTGCAAAAGAGAGTTCACATTCAAGGTTGCATTACCTTTTATACTATAATTAGATACTATATTGCAAATGTCCTTTCAAAAATAGTATATTGAACAGCCCACACAAATACTGAAATATATATTGGCAAGAGATTTCAACCTCGACAGTTACCTGCAATAATGTAGTGACTGTGGTTTTGGTTTTCCTCCAACACTTATAAATCACAGCAATAAGCAATTTCTACAAGCAGACTCAATCTCTAATGAATTGAAATCTACACTTTTCTTGTGCCATGGGAACAATTACTCCTCAACTAGAGTATGCACCAGAGACCAAGAGATCTCTTCCACTGCAAAGGGCTACTATTATATCTACTACAATTAAAACTAAGGATCAAGATAATAGTACTTAAATATTTAATAGTACTTAAAATATTTAAAAATCATTGTGCACATGAGATTAAAAAATAATTTTTAATTGTTAAAATTGATATTTGCTCTGCCTATCAGACAAATGAGTAATGTGGTATATGAATCTCATTTCAATGTCAGTGTGATGCTAGACCGTACATCCCAAAGATTGGTGGATCGTATCAAACAGCATGTCCCAGCTGCTGTTCTCAATGGGCAAGGTACAGACTGTACCCAACCAGCCCGTGCTTGCAAAACTGAAGGCACAGTGTCCAACATTAGATGTGATTCTGCGAATGGGCAACATTTACTAAATAATCCTGTGTTAAAAATTGCACTGGCAACCAATTTAAGATTGTCAGTTGGGCTTGCGGTGTGGCGCATTTGCATGTACTGGAGACCACATATTTTAATACACAGCTGTTCTTTACAGACAGAACATGTACACACATTGTGCCTGTTTCAGCTAAACAAGTGGCAGCCATTTGCTGACTCATTCCTCAGGGCAATGTCTTGACCAATCAAGGTCAAGCTGCCTGGTTTAAATTTCAAACAAACAATGTTTGATAGTTAACTGTCAGCCAGCATCACTGTTGCATTCTCCATTGCAACGCCTCTACCAATCAGCAGTCTCTGCGCATACAGTATAAATGGTTGTTTTCCCCTTATTCTTGCAAAGTGTCCTGATGTGTTCAAGACGAAAAGCTTCGACATGTCTCTTTTTTCAGCAATACTCTAGTGTACTACCAAATGACTATTTTCTGGTGTCTTTACTGGGTATCTATCATGTCAGTATCCCAACTTCACACCCATATATTTAAAAGCCTGGTCTTTCAGCGAGATACTGTTATCAAAGTCTATAGAGGGACAGGGAAACCTGGACAGCGACTTCCCGATTTCCATGTTTAAATATATAACGTGCTTTCACTAGGAGTTGCTGTCTGATTTACTCCTCACTATCAGTGAGTGTTGATGGCATCACTATTATTTTTACCATAAAATCTGAGCCATCGTCTGCAAGTTCTGGGCATTTGACTAATTGCTTCATGGATAGGAAGATGTAGCAGGTCAGGTTATTTACAAATGTCAAGTTAGTTATAGTGTGATGCTTCTGTAATCCTACCATACTATTAAAAGTTAGAACAATCTTAATTAGAGGCAAAGGTCTAAATTTTCAAGCAGAAATACTGTTTTTCTCCTCTCAAATTAGTCCAACACTTCAAAACAAAATGGTTTAAATTTCATTGCCCAGAATACTGGGGTGCAGAGTGACACAGGAACTAACATTCAGACACAGGTTGGGAGATTACACTTTCAACTCACAATAGTCACTTTCTGACCCAAGGTTCACTTTGTAAGGAGTAGGGAGAAGTGTCAGAAAACTAGGTGGGTCAAATCTGGTCAGGTTAACCATGCTAGTGAGGGGCATGTACTGAAAGAAGTCTGCAAGGAAGCCTTGTACCCAGGCTTAAAGGACCAGGAAGAGAATCAAACAGCGGATCCTTCACAAGAACACAAAATAAGTAGCCCACTGGATGACCTTCACCTTATGCATGCAAACTAGAGTTTTAGATTTCACAGTGTTAACCTTATCTGAGATAGCACTTTCTTGAGTCAGAAGGTTATATATTCAAACCCCACTCCACAGGCCTGGGCACATAGGCCTGAATTTTTCAGTCGGCGGGCAGGCCCAGCAGGAGCGGGTGATCGCGGAGCTGACTGCCGCTTGCGATCGGCTCTGTGTCGCCATTTTATGTGGGCGGGTGGAAGGAGAGCCGGGGCCAGTGTTCTTGCACGAAAGAGTGCTTCAATCTCCTGGAGGCACAGAGCTGCCTCAGGGAGATTGAAACGCTTTTGAAATAAATAAATAAATGGTTTGAAAGTTTAATTAAACATGTCCCCTCGCGTTACTGTGTCACATGAGATGGGACATGTTTTTATATTTCAGAAATGTTTTTTTATTTAAGCAGTAAAAGCTTTAGGAAACTTCCTCCCGCATGTGGATGAGGTTTCCTAAAAAACGTGAAGGCCGCTTGGCCTTTTCGCCTGCCCGATAACCTTAAGGTTGGACGGGCAACGTAAACAATTACATTAATTAATTTGTTAATGGCCTTAATAGGCCTACCAGTTATTGGCGGGCGCGCACCCGCTGAACGAAACATCAAGAGACAGCATGATGATGTCGGGAAGCACACCCCGCGTCACTTTTACGCACTGGTGTGTCGGACCCGCCCCCGCACGCCAACAGAAATATTGAGGCTGACATTTCAGTGCAGTACTGAAGAAGTGCTGCACTGCTGGAAGTGCCATGGTACATTAAACTGAGGACCTCAAGGCTATTTATATAAGAAAAGAAAAGCATCCTGGGTATCCTGGCCAATATTTATCAGTCAACCAACAACATTGAAGCACTTATCTGATCACTTGCCGTTATTTGCGAGGCTGCTCTGTGCAAAATGCTATGTTTTGCTACATTACAATAATGACTACACTTCAAAAGCACCGATTTAGCAGTGCAATGTTTGAAATGGTCTGAAGTTGTGAAAGGTGATATATAAATGCAAGTTCTTTCCTTAATTTTAGTTACTACACACCTGACACAGCATTCAACTGCACGAAACCAGTGAAGCACCTCATCATGTAACGAACATAGCTGCAGACAAGAAAGGAATACCTTCTCAGCATCACTATACCAGCCCGCATCAGAAAGAAACCCTCCTGCACAAGAGGACAGAGAACAGGAAATTGTTAACAATGATTTTATTTTCCAATACACTATCCCTCTTTGGCTCATGAATGAATATTTTGTACAGCTTTCAACTGTATCTTATACATAATAACAGGCATATCTTCATGCAGTATTCAAATAATTTATACACAGCTGACTTCCAGTCATCCTTATATCTTGTGATTAACAGGAGTTACTTCTGAAACACTGCCATGAAACCTGTTCAAAAAGAATTGAAATGACTTGCGTATAAATTCCACCCAATTATTTTGCATTTTAATTCTACAAACCAACCTTAGGAAATGGGTGGTTTAAAAGAAGCAGGACCAGATTTAAAGTAAGAACTGGTTGGTTCAGTGTGCTGGAATACTCCTTTGAGTTGGTCATGATATTAGAAGCCCAAATTGAACTTAAGTACAGCGAAACCAATTTCTGGTGAACAAACGCACAAAAATCATACAGGTACACAAGCCTATGAACCATTAGTCTCAGCTGAAGAGACTCAAATAAAGCAGCAAGCCATTTCTTCCAGCATGCATTTGTACCTACAACTCCATTTTCTTTTCACTAATATTGACAGGATTATTATAGAGGATTGCTTTCTAAGTCTCACCCATTTGTCCGCATCAATTGAAAATTACAATTTACAACGACCAGAGAAAAAAAAAATCATTTTTAGGAAAATCAAAAGCATGAGGATTTTTTTTGTATCAGCCTCAAATGAAAGCAAGGCACGAGCATTCAAGTTTTCCTGAGGTAAATTCAAAAGTATAAACATTTACTATATATTCTCTGATCTCCTTACCTAGAGGCAGAAAGTGCAGCAAAAGTTTAACAATGACACAGCTGAAATGAAAACCAGTTAATGGGAAAAGTTTGGGAGCAGATCCTTATCTTTTGGATTCAGTTCTATATGGTGACATCTTTGAACTCAAAAGCAACCAGCAAAACAAAATGATTCACAGAAACTGCAGTTAGCTTTGGAAGAAATGTACCATTACAGTTCACTTAAAAAACCTGAATTATTGGTTTGTAAAGTTTCCACTTTGCCGTATGAATTCAAATTAGATAGTTCAACATTTTCAGTGCAAAAGGAAACTTGGAATTATCAGACCATATTCTGGTATAAAGGTAGGATCTGAATTGAAGTTGAGATTTAAACAGAATGCTTTGTTACTTTGATAGGCAGAGAAATATTTACCTATTTAAATAGGGAATATGGGAATAATTTTATTTGTTAATATACCTGCAGCTGGTGAGGAAAATATTTATACGAGCCAGGAAGTATTCAATGAACGGCATGACACTAGGAAGTTCTGAGGAGCAAAAGGGCCCTTGGTGTGTGTGTCCATAGATCTCTGAAGGCAGAGGGGCACGTTAGTGGGGTGGTGAAAAAGGCATATGGGACACTTGCCTTTATCAATCAAGGCATAGATTACAAATGTAAGGAGATCATGTTGGAAATGTATATAACCTTGGTGAGGCCACAGCTGGAGTACAGTGTGCAGTTCTGGTCACCACATTATAGGAAGGATGTGATTGCACTGGAGGGGGTGCAGAGGAGATTCACCAGGATGTTGCCTGGGATGAAACATTTGAGTTATGAAGAGAGGTTGGATAGACTTGGGTTGTTTTCGTTGGAGCAGAGAAGACTGAGGGGCGACCTGGTCGAGGTGTACAAGATTATGAGGGGCATGGACAGGGTGGATAGGGGGCAGCTGTTCCCCTTAGTTGAAGGGTCAGTCACGAGGGGACATAAGTTCAAGGTGAGGGGCAGAAGGCTTAGTGGGGGGGATGTGAGGAAAAACTTTTTTACCCAGAGGGTGGTGACGGTCTGGAATGCGCTGCCTGGGAGGGTGGTGGAGGTGGGTTGCCTCACGTCCTTTAAAAAAGTACCTGGATGAGCACTTGGCACGTCATAATATTCAAGGATATGGGCAAGTGCTGGTAAATGGGATTAGGTAGTTAGGTCAGGTGTTTCTCATGTGTCGGTCCAGACTCGATGGGCCGAAGGGCCTCTTCTGCACAGTGTGATTCATAACATTCAAGGGTGAAAAAAAACAAGCACTTATTGGATTGTCGCGGGGAGATCTTACAAAACGTGTTTACAAATCCCTTCAGCAGGGATATGGGGCAGAATTTTCTGCCTGTCGGGCAGGTAGGCCCGACCAAATCTCCGGCGGGTGGGGAGCCGATCCCCGCCGGAGAAGCAGGCCCCGCCGCCATTTTAAGTGGCCGAGCCAATTAAGGCCCACCCAGCGTGACGTCCGGCAGGAAGCGCCATGCGCTCCCTGTGCGGGTGGGGGGGGGGAGAGAAATCCCCAAACGCGAGAGTGCGCTCTTTCCCACATGTGCACGATAAAGTGCACATCTCCATGAGGCAAAGTGCTGCCTCGGTGATCGCTGGCGGCTGTATAAACTTTAAAAATAGAAAAGTACTAAAATCCTTAACACATCCCCCTCAGGTGACAATGTCACACTTGATGGGACATGTTAATAAATTTCACTGAAACTTTATTAAACTTTTTAAACCTTACATGAAACTTCATCCCGCCGATGGATGAGGTTTCATGTTTTCTCTGTTTGCTGCCGGGGCTCCTGGCCGACCGGCCAACCTTAAGGTTGGACGGGCGGGTCCTTTAATTGTTTTAATGATCCTGTCAATAGCCTCAATTGGCCACTGGCCAATAGCCTCAATCGGCGGGCTGATCTCGCTGTGCCCCCGCCTTCCTGAATATTTAAATGGGGCGCGGTGACGTTGGGGGCTTCTCCCCGACATCATCCCGCATCATTTTGGCGTCGGCGAGTGGGCCCCGCCCCCTGCTTGCCAACGGCAAAATCCAGCCCATGGTTCCCACCATTTGTAGTGGGCACTCTGAACTTACACATTTACTCAATCCTTATTATTTCCTAAAATACTAATTTTTTCCCTCAACCACTCCATACGATAACCCTTTATTGTCACTGGACTAGTAATCCAGAGATCCAGGGTAATGCTCTGGGGGCCCGGGTTCGAATCCCGCCATGGCAGGTGGTGGAAATTGAATTCAATTCAAAAATCTGGAATTAAAAGTCTGTTGATGACCATGGAACCATTGGTGATTGTTGTAAAAACCCATCTGGTTCACTAATGTCCTTTAGGGAAGGAAACCTGCTCTCCTTACCTGGTCTGGCCTACACGTGACTCCAGACCCACAGCAATGTGGTTGACTCTTAAATGCCCTCTGAAATGGCCGGGCAAGTCACTCAGTTGTAACAAACAGATACAATGTCGCTAAAAAGGAATGAAACCGGACGGACCACCCGGCATCGATCTAGGCACCAGAAACCACAACGGCATCTCAGCCCTGTCAACCCTGCAAAGTCCTCCTCACTAACATCTGGGGGTTTGTGCCAAAATTGGGAGAGCTGTCTCACAGACTAGTCGAGCAACAGCCTGACATAGTCATCCTCACAATCATATCTTACAGATAATGTCCCAGACTCCACCATCACCATCCCTGGGTATGTCCTGTCCCACCGGCAGGACAGACCCAGCAGGGTGGCGGCACAGTGATATACAGTTGGGAGGGAGTTGCCTTGGGAGTCCTCAACATCAACTCCAGATCCCATCTCATGGCATCAGGTCAAATTACCACGCACCGCCCTCCCTCAGCTGACGAATCGGTGCCCCTCCATGTTGAACACCACTTAGAGGAAGCACTGAGAGTGGCAAGGGCGCATAATGTAATCTGGGTGGAGGACTTCAATGTCCATCACCAAGAGTGTCTCGGCAGCACCACTACTGACCAAGCTGGCCGACTCCCAAATGACACAGCCACTAGACTGGGTCTGCGGCAGGTGGTGAGGGATCCAACAGGAGGGAATAATATACTTGACCTCATCCTCACCAACCTGCCTGCCGCAGATGGATCTGTCCATGACAGTATCGGTAGGAGTGACCACCGCACAGTTGTTGCAGAGACAAAGTCCCGCCTTCACATTGAGGATACCCTCCATTGTGTTAAATGGGATAGATTTCTAACAGATCTAGCAGCTAAGACTGGGCATCCATCAAACATTGTGGGCCATCAGCAGCAGCAAAATTGCACTCGAACACAATCTGTGACCTCATGGCCCAGCATATCCCCCACTCAACCATTACCATCAAGCCATGGGATCAACCCTGGTTCAATGAAGAGTGCAGAAGGGCATGCCAGGAGCAGCACCAGGCATACCTAAAAATGAGGTGTCAACCTGGTGAAGCTATAACAGAGGACTACTTGAACGCCAAAATCATAAGCACCAAGTAATAGCCAAGCGATAGACAGAGGTAAGCGATCCCACAACCAACGAATCAGATTCAAGCTCTGCAGTCCTGCCACATCCAGTCGTGAATGGTGGTGGACAATTAAACAACTCACTGGAGGAGGAAGCTCCACAAATATCCCCATCCTCAAAGATAGGGGAGCCCAGTACGTCAGTGCAAAAGATAAGGCTGAAGCATTCGCAACAATCTTCAGCCAGAAATGCCAAGTGGATGATCCATCTCGGCCTCCTCCAGAGGTCCCCAGCATTACAGATGCCAGTCTTCAGCCAATTCGATTCACTCCACGTGATACCAAGAAACGGCTGAAGGCACTGGACAAAGGCTATGGGCCCGTGACAATATTTCGGCAAAAGCACTGAAGACTTGTGCTCCAGAATTTGCTGCACCCCTAGCCAAGCTACAGCTACAACACAGGTATCTACCCGACTATGTGGAAAATTGCCCAGGTATTTCCTGTACACAAAAAGCAAAACAAATCCGTACCAATTACCATCCCATCAATCTGCTCTCGATCATAAGTAATGGAAGGGGTCATCAACAGTGCTATCAGGTAGCACTTGCTTAGCAACAATGATGCCCAGTCTGGGTTCCGCTAGGGCTACTGAACTCCTGACCTCATTACAGCCTTGGTTCAAACATGGACAAAAGAGCTAAACTCCCAAGGTGAGGAGAGAGCAACTGCCCTTGACATCAAGGCAGCATTTGACTGAGTGTGGCATCAAGGAGCCCTAGCAAAACCAGGGTCAATGGGAATTAGGGGGAAAACTCTCCACTGTCATACCTAGCACAAAGGAAAATGGTTGTGGTTGTTGGAGGTCAGTCCTCTCAGCTCCAGGACATCACTGCAGGAGTTCCTCAGGGGTGTGTCCTCGGCCCAACCATCTTCAGCTGCTTCATCAATGACCTTCCTTCCATCATAAGGTCAGAAGTGGGGATGTTCACTGATGATTGCACAATGTTCAGTACCATTCGCGACTCCTCGGATACTGAAGCAGTCCATGTCCAAATGCAGCAAGGCCTGGACAATATCCAGGCTTGGGCTGACAAGTGGCAAGTAACATTCATGCCACATAAGCGACAGGAAAGAGAGAATCCAACCATCGCCCCTTGATGTTCAATGGCATTACCATCACTTAATCCCCCAGTATCAACATTCTGAGGGTTACCATCGACCACAAACTGAACTGCACTAGCCATATAAATACTGTGGCTACAAGGGCAGGTCAGAGGCTAGGAATCTGCCACAAGTTACTCACCTTCCGAATCCCCAAAGCCTGCCCACCATCTACAAGGCACAAGTAAGGAGAGTGATGGAAAACTCCACTTGCCCAGATGAGTGCACCTCCAACAACACTTGAGAAGCTTGATACCATCCAGAACAAAGCAGCCTGCTTGATTGGCACCCCAGCCAACATTTACTTCCTGCACCACCACCGCACAGTGGCAGGAGTGTGTGCCATCTACAGGAACTCACCAGGACTCCTTATATAGTACCTTACAAACCCGTGACCGCCACTATCTCGAGGGACAAGGGCAGCAGACACATGGGAAACCACCACCTGGAAAGTCCCCTACAAGCCACTTACTATCTGACTTGGAAACATTCACTTCTTTCACTGTCACTGGGTCAAAATCCTGGAACTCCGTCCCTAAAAGCACGGTGGGTGTACCTACAGCACATGGACTGCAGCGGTTCAAGAAGCCAGCACACCACATCTTTCTCAAGGGTAACTAAGGATGGGTAATAAATGTTGGCCTAGCCAGTGAAGCCCACATCCCATGAATGAATTAAAAAAAAAAAATGCACCCTTGCACTCTTCATTGAACCAGGGTTGATTCCCTGGTTTGGTGCTAATGTTAGAGTGGAGGATATAACAGGTCATGAGGTTACAGATTGTGGTTGAGTACAATTCTGCTGCTGCTGATGGCCCACAGCAGCTCATGGATACCCAATCTTCAGTTGCTAGATCTGTTCGAAACTTATCCCATTGAGCACGGTAGTTGTGATACACAACACGATGGAGGGTATCCTGAATGTGAAGACAGGACATTGTCTCCACAAGGACTGTGCGGTGGTCACTCCTACCAATACTGTCACGGACAGATGTATCTGTGGCAGGCAGCTTGTTGGGGATGAGGTCAAGTATGTTTTTCCCGCTTGTTGGTTCTCTCAGCATCTGCTGCAGACACAGTCTAACAGCTATGTCCCTTAGGACTCGGCCAGCTCAGTCTGTAGTGGTACTACCGAGTACTCTTGATGATGGACATTGAAGTTCCCCACCCAGAATACATTGTGTACTTGCCGCCCTCAGTGCTTCCTCCAAGTGGTTTTCACCATGGAGGAGTACTGATTCATCATGCAAAGCTTGGTGGCACATTGCAATTCAAAATTTTTCCACTTGATTCAAGTACAGTGAATACATTTATTTATGAAGCAATCGTATTTAAAAACTTACGCAACTGGTTATGGTGATCTGGAATGCACTTCCTGAAAGGGTGGCACAAGTAGATTCAATAGTTATTTTCAAAATGAAATTGGATAAATACTTGATGGGGAAAGAAACTGCAAAACTTTGGGGAAAAAGAGGGGCATAGGACTAATTCGATAGCTCTTTTAGAGATCCAGCACAACACAATGGGTTGGAATGGCCTCCTTCTCAATTCTGACATTCTATGATTCTAAGGTAAATCGATGAAGCTATTCAAAAACACTGGAAACGTTTCAGTCCTCTTCAACCTTACAATTGTAGGCTTGAAATAAGTATTACATTTAAAAGATATCATTGGTAGTAACTTCATTAACACAAGCATTTCTGTTAATTGGAGTGCTGCCACGACTATTTCACTTAACCAAGCTGAATTTAAGATATGATGAAAGTCTACACTAAATATGCAGGATTCAGGCAGCTTCTTACAATTTAGATCAAACGCAAATCTTTCAGAATTAGTGTTTGATGAAATCCAAACTCAAGAGGAACAATGATCAAAATTAATTATTTCTCTGATTTCAGGTGGCTCTAAGGTGTAAAGTCCCTCTTCACTGATAAATTACCAGGTCAGACCTGAAACAAACCCTCATGAAAAGTTAACCATCAACAAGCCATCAAATGCCATGCTGGCCAGAGAAAATGTGTGTTCTATTAACTGCAATTTCCACAATCTCACATTAGTTCACTAAACAGGTTATCAAGACAAAAGGACAAAGGAAAACTTTAACAGAAACTCCAGTGCCAATTTTACATTTCAAAGTGAAAAGGTGCAAGATCATTTCAGCACAAAGGTGAGAGCTGATTGATGAGTAGTAGGTAAGTGTTTTTCTCCAGTTTAAAATAGATTAAGCTAAGGAAAGGTAAGAGTTCTAAGTTTTTATTTAAAGAACATAAATAATAACTTTTTTTACTGTATTTAACTTAAAGGGTTTTTTTTCCAACTAGAGGCATGGCAGGGCAGCTCAGTCCCGTGTTATGTACCGCCTGCAACATGTGGGAAGTCCTAGACGCTCCTTGCCCTCTGACCGACCACGTGTGCAGGAAGTGCCACCAGTTGCAGCTACTTGAGCTCCGAGCTTTGGAGCTTGAGCGGCAGCTGGAGGCACTGAGGTGCATCCGCGAGGCTGAGAGTTTCGTGGATAGCACGTTTTTAGACATGGTCACCCCACAGCTTACAGAAGTGCAGACAGAGAGGGATTGGGTGACCATCAGTCAGAAGAAAGGTGTCAGGCAGGTAGTCAGGAAATCCCCAGGGTGCTTCTCGCTCGAGAACTGTTTTTCTATGTTGGAAAGCAGTAAGAGTGACGGTTCCTCTGGGGAGTGCAGCCACGCTCATGGCACTGAATGGTTCAGCTATACATGGGCAGGGAGGGTGGGAGGAAAAAGAGGGGAAGAGCAATAGTAGTAGGAGACTCAATATGAAGGCGAACAGACAGGCGTTTCTGCGGCCGTAGACGTGACTCTAGGATGGTGTGTTGCCTCCCTGGTGCCAGGGTCAAGGATGTCACTAAACACCTGCAGGGCATTCTAAAGGGGGAGGGCAAACAGACAGATTGTGGTACATATTGGTGCCAATGTTATAGGTAGAAAAAGGGAGGAGGTCCTGCAAGCAGAATTTAGGGAGCTAGGAAGCAAATTAAAAAACAGGACCTCAAAAGGTATCAATCTCTGGATTACTTCTGGTGCCACGCGCTAGTGAGTATAAAAATAGGTTAGTCCAGATGAATGCGTGGCTGGAGAGATGGTGCAGGAAGGAGGGCTTTAGATTTCTGGGACATTAGGACTGTTTCTGGGGGCGGTGGGACCTGTACAAGGCTTGCACCTGAACCGGAATGGGACCAACATCTTTGCAGGGAGGTTTGCTAGTGCTGTTGGGGAGGGTTTAAACTAACTTGGCAGGGGGATGGGATCCTGAAAGGAGGTTCAGCAGGGGTAGATTCACAGCCAAAATTAGAAGAGAGAGCAAGTGAGTCTGGAAGACATAGAAATTATAGGCCAGTTAAGGCACAAGGGAGTTTGGCAAGGTTGGATGGTATTTATTTTAATGCGAGGAGTCTGATGAATAAGGCAGATGGGTTGAGGGCACAAATTAACACATGGAAGTATGATGTCATTGCTGTCACAGAGACAAGGTTGAGAAGGGGGGCAGGATCAGCAGCTCAATATTCCAGGATATAGGGTCTTCAGGCGAGACAGGGAAGGAGGTAAAAGAGGAGGGGGTATCGCAATATTGATCAAAGAATCAATTACAGCAGCTAAGGAGGGATGACACCTTAGAAGGCTCCTCAAATGAAGCCATATAGGTAGAACTTAAAAACAAAAAAAGCAATCACATTGCTGGGAGTGTACTATAGGCCCCCAAACAGTCAGAGAGAAATAAAAGAGCAGAAACATAGGCAAATTTCAGGGAAGTGTAAATAGGGTAGTAAAAGTGGTAGATTTCAACTTCCCTGACATTAACTGGGTTAGTCATAGTGTGATAAGTTTAGAGGGAGCGGAATTCTGAAAATGCATCCAGGAGAGCTTTATAAGCCAGTACGTAGAAGGTCCTACAAGAGAGGGGGCAGTCCTGGACTTAAATTTTATGGAATGAAGCCAGGCAAGTGGTAGAGGTATCAATGGGGGAGCATTTTGCAGATACTGAACATAACTCTGTTTGATTCAAGGCTGTTATGGAAAAAGACAAGGATGGGCCAGAAATCAGAGTTCTAAATTGGGGGAAGGCCGATTTTAATAAGATCAGATGTGATTTGGCCAGAGTGGACTGGGAGCAGCTACTTTTAGCTAAATCTGCATCAGAGCAGTGGGACTCATTCAAGAAGGAAATAGGGAGAGTACAGGACCAACATATTCCAGTAAAGACAAAGGGTGGGACCAACAAATCCAGGGAAGCCTGGATGTCGAGGGATTTACAGGATTGGATAAAGAAAAAAAGGGAGGCTTATAGCAGATAATGAGGGCTCAAAACAGCAGAAGCCCTAGAGGGGTATAGAATGTGGGGAGTGGGGGGAGAACTTAAAAAGGAAAGCAAAAAGGGGCATGAAAAAACACTGGCAGCTAAAATAAAGGAAAATCCAAAGTTATTTTACAAGTACATTAAGAGTAAGAGGATAACTAGGGAAAGGGTAGGGCCCATTAAGGACCATAGTGGTAATTTGTGTGTGGAGCCGGAAAACGTAGGTAGGGTTCTAAATGAATGCTTTGTGGAGGTGTTCACAAGTGAGAGGGACGACGTGGGTATGGAAATCAGGCAGCAGGACTGTGATATAATTAAAGTAATTAGCATAGAAAGGGAGGAGGTTCTATGTGGTCTGGTAGGCTTAAAAGTAGATAAATCTCCAGGCCCGGATGAAATATATCCGAGCTGTTGCGTGAGGCAAGGGAGGAGATAGCAGGGGCGCTGGCAACAATTTTTGATACCTCTCTGGCCACAGGAGAGGTGCCAGAGGACTGGAGGACAGCCAATGTAGTACCGTTATTCAAGAAGAGAGGAAGGGATAAACCAGGGAACTACAGGCCAGTCAGTCTAACCTCAGTGGTGGGGAAACTATTGGAAGCAATTCTGAGGGACAGAATTAATCTACACTTGGAGAGGCAGGGATTAATCAAGGACAGTCAGCATGGTTTTGTTAAGGGGAGGTCATGTCTGACCAATTTGATTGAATTTTTCAAAGAAGTGACCAGGTGTGTAGATGAGGGCAATGCATTTGACGTAGTCTACTTGGACTTCAGCAAGACTTTTGATAAGGTCCCGCATGGGAGACTGATAACAAAGGTAAGAGCCCATGGGATCCAAGGCAATTTGGCAAATTGGATCCAGAATTGGCTGAGTGGCAGGAAGCAGAGGGTGATGGTCGAGGGGTGTTTTTATGACTGGATGCCTGTGTCCAGTGGGGTTCCACAGGGATTGGTGTTGGGTCCCTTGCTGTTTGTGGTATATATAAACAATTTATACTTGAATGTAGGAGAGTTGATCAGTAAGTTCGCAGATGACACGAAAATTGGTGGGGGGTAAATAGTGAGGAGGATAGCCTTAGATTACAGGAGAATATAGATGGGCTGATCAGTGGCAAATGGAACTTAATCTGGATAAGTGTGAGGTGATGCATTTGGGCAGGACAAACAAGGCACGGGAATACACGATGAATGGTAGGACCCTAGGAAGTACCAAGGATCAGAGGGACCTTGGTGTGCATGTCCACCGGTCCCTTGAGGTAGCAGGACAGGTAGATAAGGTGGTTAAGAAGGCATATGGGACACTTATATTCTATGCCTCAGCTAATAAAGACAAGAGCAGGGAGGTTATGCTGGAACTGTATAAAACACTGGTTAGGCCACAGCTAGAGTATTGCGTGCAGTTCTGGAATCCGCATTATAGGAAGGATGTAAATGCACCAGAGAGAGTGCAGAGGAGATTTACCAGGATGTTGCCTGGGCTGGAGAGTTTTAGTTATGTGGAGAGATTGGATAGACTGGGGTTATTTTCCTTGGAGCAGAGGAGATTGAGGGGGGACATGTTTGAGGTGTATAAAGTTATGAGGGGCATAGATAGGGTAGGCAGGAAGGAACTTTTCCCCTTGGTGGAGGGATCAATAACCAGGGGGCATTGGTTTAAGGTAAGGGGCAGGAGGTTTGGAGGAGAAGAATTTTTTCACCCAGAGGGTGGTGGGAATTTGGAACTCTCTGCCTGAAAGGGTGGTAGAGGCAGAAACCCTCAATGTTTATGAAGTATTTGGATGTGTACTTGCAATGCCATGGCATACAAGGTTATGGGCCTAGTGCTGGAAAATGGGATTAAAATAATTTGGTACTTGTTTGACCGGCGCAGACTCAATGGGCCGAAGGGCCTTTTTCTGTGCTGTGGGCCTCTATGACTAAGATGTGTTTTATGGCATGGCCCAGGACAGAGTCAACAGTAACAGAGATCTGACTTTAATAAATCAGACTGAATGATCAGTTTTATGTGATTTAGTAAATTGTTTAAAAAATATCACTAAGCTTCAACCTCCTAAATGACTACTGCCATACCTGCCTGCACTCAGTCTCTTGTCAATTTTGAAGAGATTCAGCCTTCTTCAATCCTCCCCTCTCAGGAATAGGCAAAGAAAAACTTATTAAAAACAAACATTTACTTATATTTCAGTTCTTCAGCAGATGAAAGAATACACAAATATCCCTTTCAATATTCTATATCCAGTCATTAACTGAGTGTTTTGGGGAAATTAGTTCAAACTTTTCAATATCAAATTGCATGGAATTCCAGTATCTTATTGTGA
Source organism: Cetorhinus maximus (assembly GCF_964194155.1). Lineage (NCBI taxonomy): Eukaryota > Metazoa > Chordata > Chondrichthyes > Lamniformes > Cetorhinidae > Cetorhinus > Cetorhinus maximus. The sequence goes on from NW_027596850.1 coordinate 88,834, forward strand.
TTGTAAGAAAAATTGTGGATCCTTTAAGCTTAAAGTCAAGGCCACGTGATTATCACAGACTGTTCTTTGTGAACAGTGAAAGGATTCAAATTACTTGCATTTAGTTCTGAAAAACGTGGAGCATGAACAGAATTTTAAGAATTAACCAGCACAGTCTACCTCTATAGCAAAATCCAAACATATTTCCTCCCCTTCGTTTCATCTTTTCAATCCATCCTTCAACCTATTTAAAATTATTTCTTACCTAAAACAAATCCAAATTGGATTGCCTTCTCTTTTACATGAGCATCTGACTCTTCAATGTATGAACAGCGCCTGCTAAAGGAATTTGCCAGCACTGAAGCCACCTTTACCCCATGGTCCATTAAAGCCTGGAAACAGTGATGTAGAAGATGTCTGGAAGAGATAAGAATGGTATGGATTAGGCACAGACTGACATATAATTTAAACCAGCTTAAAAGACTTGCTATTTTATTTAGATTATTAAATAAATTAAATAATAATATAAATAAATTGGTTTCATTTTCAGTGACTATAGACTTTCGGAGGTGGGAAAACCCAATCCCTTCACTGGTCTTAACAAAAATGGTACAAGTTTTTGTATTTCACAATGTCTATTTAGGGAGTTAGTACTGAGGACAACTGCAACAAATACAAGATGAGGTGAATAAACTTGCAGAATGGGCATGTATATGGCAAATGAATTTCAATAAAGGTAGGTGTGAGGTACTGCATTTTGGTAGCAGGAATGAGGTGGTAACCTTACACTTTGGAAAGCGGGAGTCTAAATGGGGTGGAGGAAAAATGGGATCCAAGAGTATTCACAAATCATTGAAAGTAGTAACAGAGGTTAACAAAGCCATAACAAGTAAAAAGTTGTTCATTTCTAGAGGGATTTCAAAGGAGAAAAGTCATGTTAAATGTTTATAGAACCTTGATTAGACCACATTTAGAAAACTGTGCATAGTTCTTGTTCCCAGATTACAAAAAGATTCGGAAAGGATTACAAGCATTGGAGAAAGTGCAAAAATGACTTAAGGATAATACTGGAATTAACAGAACACTGCTATCAGAAAGAGAGAATAGGATGGGGCAACTTTCCTTAGAATAATGAGTGGACCGAGATGACCCGATCAAGGTCTTTAAAATGATGAAGCTGTGCGATAGGACAGGGGATATTTCCACTTGAGTGAATCTAAAACTCACGGCAATAAATACAGGACAGTCACCAATAAATCTCATAAGGACTTAATTGCATAAGAAAGGTGAGAAGGTGGAACTCACTAAGCTTTCCATGTAATTTAATTATTATATTTTTTGTAGCACCTTCCATTTGGAATGTCTCCCTCCATCTGGATGACCAAGACTGACCAAGATGTAGTATGACCAGGGCTCTGCATATTTTAGTAAGACATCCTCTAATTTGTACTCTATTGATTTAGTAATACAATTCAGAATTCTATTTGCATTATTTATTACTGTTCCACAATAATTGGTCATGTTAACTGCTGAATTTTAAATCTTTTTATCTCACCCATTTCCATGCTGTTTATAGTAAACTTATGACACCCATTTTTCCTTTCAATGCCTGCATTTTTTCAAATATCTGTACATGAAATTCATCTGCTGCTACTTCACCATTTACAGATTTTATCTAATGACTGCTTCCTCCAACTCAACTGCTTTGCCTACTTTAGTGCCCTTTGCTAATTTGACCAGTTTGCACTGGCCTGCTGAAATCAAACCATTGAAGTAGACAGTGGAATTTGTATGATGTTAAATTGTCTATCAGTATAATATAGGTTATACCCCTGGCTTGGCTAGGCAGTGCTTCCTGTGTTTTATACACATTTGAGTTTGCACACTGCTATAGCTGTATAATGATTATCCATGATTATGAATATAGTGTTTCACAATCTGGGTTCCACGTAGTCTGTAGCAGCTTTCCAGACATCTAAGAAATAGTTGAGTGGTTCACGAATGAGCGGCAACCTTAAGTGGGCTTGGTGCAAGCCCAAAAAGGAGAACATAGTGTGGCCAGCACATGTCCAGTGTGGAGTGAGCTGTCTCTCTCACCTCGGAGGGCAGTGCAAATAGAGTGCTGAGTAGGCAGGCAGATTGCCAGGTAGACCAGAGGTCTGGTGTTGGCTGCCAGGTGAGTTCAGCTTTGTTCATGAAAGGAGAGCTTTAAAATTTTAAGTACCCTTCAAACTCAAAGAAAGGGCATCAAAATACAAGTTCATCCATGTATTGGGAGCATTTAGAATTTAGATGGGGGGGGTGGGTTGGAAAAAGTCCATGATTCGTATTTGAAAAGGGATTCTTCAGCCAAAAAGTTTGAGAACTATTGGTCTAATGGCAAACTTGTGGCATTGATTAACAAATGATTGAATAACTTTATCACATTTCAATCCTCAAGATTTCATTTAATAATTTTAATAAATTTTTAAGTATCACCAGTTGACCTAACTGGATTATTTGCTTGAAATTATTCCATCTTCTTCCAAAAGCAGGGCTTCTCACAATGGACATTTATTTAGGAAAGGATGTTGCAGGTACAGTATTTTTGTTTTTACACACCCATTGGGACTGTCACACTTCTCAACTCAATGACGTTGAACAGAACATTTTGCATGGTTAAGGTAGTGTGTGATACAAGTCTTGGAATATCAAAACTAATTTTATTGGAAAACTCCACCACAAATTATTGAAGGTATCAGGTTTATCAATCACTCTAAAGTCAACTTGATATAGATCTTAAGACAGGAAACATTCATGCCATAAGTCATAGGAAAATATGATCAGTGAAGCTAATGGAAGTGATCCTAGAATCTACCTGCACAATTTCAGGAGTGTGGGCCTTTTCTGGCAGCTTCTTCCAGTTAGGACTTGTACCTTTCACCACAGGAAACGCACTGGTGGGAAATTGTGCAAGGAATGCTTGACCCTTCTGGGCGCCAAACATATGAGAAGCATCCTCTTCCGTTTAGCGGTAAAAAATTGAGTGGCCAAGACGTTTCAAAAAAATATTCAAGAAGCTTGCCAAATACATATTGAACTCCAGGCAGTACAGAGAAGATATAAAAGACTTGACAGTACTCATATCATGTGTTTAATCTTTACTGAGAAAATGGAAGTCAATGAAGAGCAGAAATTTGTACATAAGAACATAAGAAAAAGGAGCAAGGAGTAGACCATATGGCCCCTGTTGAACCTGCTTTACCATTCAATACAATCATGGCTGAGCTTGGACTTCATCCAAATCCATTTTCTTGCCCCCTCCCCATATCCTTTAATTCCCGGAGACACCAAAAATTTGTCTATCACAGCCTTAAATGCATTCAACGATGCAGCATCCACAACCCTCTGGGCTAGAGAATTCCAATTGTTCACAATCCTTGAAGTGAAATAATATCTCCTTATCTCAGTCCTAATCCTGAAATAATATGAGTCAAGAAATTCTAAGGGCTGGGCTGTGTGCTAGATGCTTAGAGTCCACTTCAACCCCGCTAATGTAACCTAAAAATATGACTTGCCACTGCTATAGCACATTTCACAACCTCAGGACCTTACAGCCAATGAAGTACTTTTGAAGTGTAGACAGTGTAGCAATCATTGTGGTAATTCACACTGCCACAACATACATGTGTGCCTAATGACAGTCAGTATGTTCTCTTTTGTGAACCCAGGATTAATGTGTCTTTGTAGACACACTTTTTGGAACAAACAACAGTAGGAAATGTTTCACATGAATTCCTGGGGACATACAGTACATCAAGGAGCTGCTGCACTAACTGCCTGGACTTTGCACCAAGCCTGTGCTAATGCAATGAATTGCAATAGATCAATTACCCTTATTTGTGGCTCAGTCTTGATTTTTTAAGAAAATAATATAATAGACAACTTAGATTAGGTAACCACTTGTTCTATGACAGAGGGGAAAAAAATAATAAGGTAAGCTGTGTAACCTCCACATGAAAAAGGGTTCAATGGGCAATTTCAAGTTCTGACAATGCTTTAATAATTTCCTTGCAGTCTGTCTCTCGCACTCCTCTAAAATTGACAGGTAACAGGAATTAAATCTTCAAACTAAATAGATCATAATATTCAAACACCACATTCACAAAAGAATTTTGAAATTGAGGAGCATCTTTTTCTCCACCCTCCTCTTCTGAAGACACCATATGTTCCATAGCATGGTTCTGTGATGCAGGTAACTGTCCAACCCCCTGCCCAGTGGTCACTTTCTATATATCAGCCCAGATACATGAGATGATGAGCGTTTTTTTCTTTGTTATCCTAGAGGAACTGAAGCCGAATGGAGGACCTAAACTGCTGCCCTGTGGTTTTATGACTCTGGGGTGTCCACTAACATTTTGGGGAAGGTGGTAGCCAGAGACCCAGGGTAATGCTCTGGGGGCCTGGGATCGAATCCCACCAAGGCAGATGGTGGAATTTGAATTCAGTGTCAATGTTGAGGACTCACAGGGAAGAAGGAAATCTGCCGTCCTCACTTGGTCTGGCTTACATGCGACTCCAGATCCCCAGTAATGCAGTTGACTCTGAAGTGGCCTATCAAGGCCCTCAGGCTTATCAAACCACTAAAAAGTCAACAAAAAAGGAATGAAACCAGACAGACCCCTGGCATCGACCTTGGAACCAGGAACGACAAACGCAAACCCAGCTCTGTCGACCCCACAAAGTCCTTCCTGGTAACATCTGGGGGCTAGTGCCAAAATTGGGAGAGCTGGCTCACAGACTAGTCAAGCAACAGCCTGACACAGTCATCCTCACGGAATCATACCTAGGGATGGTGATGGTGGAGTCTGGGACATTATCTGTAAGGTATGTCCTGTCACACCGGCAGGACAGACCCAGCAGCGGTGGCAGCACACTAGTATATAGTTGGGAGCGAGCTGCCCTGGGAGTCCTCAACATCGACTCCAGCTCCCATGGAGTCTCATAGCGTCAGGTCAAACATAAACAAGGAAACCTCCTGATCACCACGTACCGCCCTCTCCCAGCTGATGAAATCAATACTCTATGTTGAACACCACTTGGAGGAAGCACTGAGGGTGGCAAGGGTGCAGAATGTACTCTGCGTGGGGGACATCAACGTCCATCACCAAGAGTGGCTCAGTAGCACCACCACAAACCGAGCTGGCTGAGTCCTAAAGGACATAGCTGCTAGACTGGATCTGTGGCAGGTGGTGAGGGAACCAACAAGAGGGAAAGTCATACTTGACTTCATTCTCACCAACCTGCCCGTTGCAGGTGTATCTATCCATGATAGTATCCGTAGGAGTGACCACTGCACAGTCCTCGTGGAGACGAAGTCCGTCTTCAGATTCAGGATTTCATCGTGTTGTGTAGCACTACCACCGTACTAAAATGGGATAGATTTCGAACAGATCTAGCAACTCAAGGCTGGGCATCCATGATGCGCTGTGGGCCATTAGCAGCAGCAGAATTGTACTCTAACACAATCTATAATCTCACGGTCTAGCATATGCCCCATTCTACCACTACCATCAAGCCAGGAGATCAACCCTGATTCAATGAAGAGTGCAGTGCAGGTGAGCATGCCAGGAGCAGCATCAGGCATACCTAAAAATAAAAGGTGTCAACCTGGTGAATCTACTACACAGGACTACTCACGTGCAGAACAGCATAAGCAGCAAATGATGGACAGAGCTAAGTGATTCCACAACCAATAGATCATATCCAAGCTCTGCAGTCCTGCCACATCCAGTCGTGAATGGTGGTGGACAATTAAACAACTCACTGAAGGAGGAGGCTGCACAAATATCCTCATCCTCAAATAATGGAGGAGCCCTGCATCAGTGCAAAAGACAAGCTGAGGCATTCATAACAGTCTTCAGCCAGAACTGCCCAGTGGATGATCCATCTCGACCTCCTCTGGAGGTTCCCAGCATCACAGAGGCCAATCTTCAGCCAATTCGATTCACTCCATTTGATATCAAGAAACAGCTGATGGCACTGGATACTGCAAAGGCTACAGGCCCTGACAATATTCAGGCAATAGTACTGAAGACTTATGCTCCAGAACTTGCTGTGCCCTTAGCCAAACACTTCCAGAACAGCTACAACACTAGCATCTACCTGACAATGTGGAAAATTGCCCAGGTATATCATGTACACAAAAAGCAGGACAAATCCAATCCTGCCAATTACCGCCAGTCTACTCTCCATCAGTAAAGTGATGGATGGGATACTCAACAGTGCTATCAAGTGGGTTCCGCCAGGGTCACTCAGCTTCTGACCTCATAACAGCCTTGGTTCAAACATGGACAAAAAAGAGCTGAACTCCAGAGGTGAGGTGAGAATGACTGTCCTTGACATCAAGGCAGCATTTGACTGAGTATGGCATCAAGGAGCCCTAGCAAAACTGGAGCCAATGGGAATCAGTGGGAAAACTCTTCACTGGTTGGAGTCATACCTAGCACAAAGGAAGATGGTTGTGGTTGTTGGAGGTCAATCATTTCAGTTCTAAGACACCACTGCAGGAGTTCCTCAGGGTAGTGCCCTAGGCCCAGCCATCTTCAGCTGCTTCATCAATGACCATCCTTCAATTGTAAAGGTCAGAAGTGGGGATGTTCGCTGATGATTGCACAACGTTCAGCACTATTCGCAACTCCTCGGATACTGAAGCAGTCCATGTCCAAATGCAGCAAGACCTGGACAATATCCAGGCTTGGGTTGACAAGTGGCAAGTTAACTTTTGTGCCAGGCAATGACCATCTCCAACGAGAGAGAATCCATCCATTGCCCCTTAACGTTCAATGGCATTACCCATCACTAGTGCCATCGAGCAACTCACCTCCAGACTCTCCCAAGTGTGTCCACCATCTAGTCAGGAGTGTAATGGAACACTCTTCACTTGCTTCACCACTGACGAACAGTGGCAGCACTGTGTACCATCTACGAGATGTAGTGCAGAAACTCACCAAGACTCCTTAGGCAACACCTTCCAAACCCTTGACCACTACCATCTAGAAGGACAAGGGCAGCAGATACATGGCAACACCGCCACCTGGAAGTTCCCCTCCAAGCCACTCACCATCCTGACTTGGAAACAGATCACTGTTTCTTCACTGTTGCTAGGTAAAAATCCTGGAACTCCCTCCCTAACAGCACTGTGGTATACCTACATCACATGGACTGCAGCGGTTCAAGAAAGCAGCTCACCACCACCTTTTCACGGGCAATTAGGGACAGACAATAAATGCTGGCCAGGCCAGTGATGCCCACATCTCGTAAATAAATTTTAAAAAAACAATGGGCAGATTTTAATCAATCTGTGGACAGCAGGTGCTATACATAAGCAAAAAGTGCTTTTAGCAATACAACTACATTGAAAATGCAGTAGATTAAAATGTCCCAGGTCAACACATAAAAATCATCCCGACTTAATTGAGAACACAATATTGAAATTTGCTCATGACATCAACATAACATATGAAATTATGAAAGGCTGTAGGAGGACATAGGTGACTCGTGTGGTTCAATAAAGAAACATGTGAAGACATATTTTGGAAAGACAGATAAACACTACAAATGATAAGATTTAAAACAGAATATAGGAGCAGAAATTATTAAAAGCTGACACTACAAGACCATAAAATGGTAAATCCCTAGTTTGCCTCTAGAGGTATAGAATACAAAAAGCAAAGAGGTAATGTTAAGCTTGTGTAAGACCTGAGGCTACAGCTGGAAAATTGTCTATCATTTTGGATGCCTCATTGTAGGTATGAGCTAACAGATATGGAAAAAGATGCAGCGTATGCTCACTATGTAAATAGAAACTCAAGAAATTAGGGCTTAATTCACTAGAGTTGAGAAAGTTAATGGATGATCGCATACACGTGCTCAGTAATAAGTGTTTGTTTCCAGTGGTGGGAGGGACATATTGAAAGGCCAAAGCCTGGTAACTCTTATTTTGTGGAGTAACATTATTTGCTTGCCAAAATGTTTTTTTAAGACAATTCACCATCAAACAATGCAATTTATATAGTGAACAAGAATTTAGATTTATCAGCTATCAGCTCATGTTACTAAAAAGACACACTGGAGGGCATTGTTTAAGGTGTACCTCAAATTGCAATGCAGTACTTCAGTAGTCCGATATATTAGCTCCACATATATTCAATCTTGCTTACATGATTAGGTGGAATCAAGCAGGAGCTATCAATCATATAAAAAAAATTCAAACTCATTCTTATTTTCTTAAATTTCATCAGCATTATAGACTTTTATATCGTTTTGTACTCCAGGATTAGAGTGATTTATAGAATGGTCACTGTCCAAAACTGAATCTATATGGAGCTCTCTTCTCACAAAAAATATAGCTTATAAAAGAAGAAATGTGTTTAGGAGAAGGACTTGTTCATAGAAAAGTGCCCCAAGTCACATACAATGTACCATATATACTTGACTAAAAATTGATTATCATCTGGAGGTTGAAAGTAGGTTGGAGATGGTCAAGAATACTCAGCTAGGTACTCTGGTGGACACATTAGTTCTGCCCACCCCAGGCTAAATGACAACAACTTCAATTTAATTAAGTTAAATGACACTTCAAGGCACTTCACAGAAGCATAAACAGGTGAAACTGAACCAAAGGAGATGCTAGATTCTGTGATTGAAAGTTTGGTCAAAAAATGAGGTTTTAAAGGGGTGGGGGATCTCAAAGGAGAGGGGTGACATAAAAGCACAAAATAATGTAAATACTCAGCAGGTCAGGCAGCATTCATGGAGACAGAAACAGAGTAAGTTGCAAGTCGATGGCCTTACATTAGAACTGGAAAATTTGAGATACACAACATGTTTTGCACTAGTAAAGGCAGGGAAAGGGGTGGGGAAGTGGGGGGTGTGGAAAGGTTGAGAAAGCTCTTGTGCCATCTGTTGAGCTTTATTAGAATAGTGTAGTCAACTGGTACTGTAGGCTACTCTAGTGAAAACAGTAGGTCTGACCCATTCTCGTGTCGATTCTAGACAATGCCACTTGCAGCATAACACCTTCACTTGCAGCATTCTGACGGATCACTGCCTCTGCAATTCCCTGGTCGATTCTTCAATCATCCCCAACACCACCTGCTAATCCTATGACTTCCCGTGCAAGCACAGGAAATGCAACATCTGCCCATTATCTTTGCCTTTCTCAGTGTCCAAGGCTCAAACAGTCCTTTTAGGTGAAACAGAGACTTCCGTTCTTCTTTCCATTTTGTATACAGTACACAGAACTGTAATCACTGCTCATGATGGGAAATGAAATGCAGACTGGATAATTGGAAAGCGTCCACTCAGCCTGCAGAAGGGACACCGAACATCTGGTTGCATGCCATTTTAATTCTCCACCTCACTCCCACTCAGACCTCAGTCTCATACATTCTTCCAATTAAGGTCAATGGAAACTCGAGGAACACTTCATCTTTCATTTAGGCACTTTACAGTCTTCCAGAGTCAACACCAAGTTAGTCAATTTCAGACCATAACCTCTTTCCCCATTTTTTTGGGCAGCAGTTGTTGGTAACAATCCTGATTTTCTCAATTACTTCTCTTTTAGACCCAACTTTTGTTTCTTTACTTGTCCCATTACCATCCCCTTTTTCCTCCAATGTCATCCATTTTGTCATTTAATCACTCCTGCCTTCTGCTCCATCATAGACCTTCATTTTTGCTCTTCCCTCCCCTCCTTCCCTTTCCTAGGTTCTTGCTTAAAACCTGTTACATATTTAACTTTTTCCAGTGTTCCATGAACCTGAAACATTAGTTCTGTTTCTCTCGCCACAGATGTTGTCTGCTCTGAGTATCCCTAGCATTTTCTGTTTTTATTTCAGATTTCCATCATCTGCCGCATTTTGCTTTTGAGGAGAAGTGAAGTGGTTTAGGAGAGGAATTGCTACATAGCTGAACATTTTTTAAAAATTTGTTCATGGGATGTGAGCGTTGCTGGCTAGGCCAGCATTTATCCATCCCTCATTCTTGTTCAGAGGGCAGTTAAGAGTCAACCACATGTAATATCAGACCAGGTAATGACTCTTAGTGAACCAGGTAGGTTTTTATGACAACCAGCAATGGTTTCATGGTCATCATCAGACTTTTAATTCCATATTTTCATTAAATTCAAATTTCACAATCTGTAGTGGTAGGATTCAAACCCAGGTCCCCAGATCACTACTGTAGGTCTCTGGAATTGTCCACTGACAATACCACTATGCCTCCGCCTCCTCATGCAGCCAATGATGGAGCAAATGGGGATTGAACAAAAGGCCACAGTCAGAGGGACATAGAGTTCTAAAATGATTGTAGGAGATTATAGCCATAGGGAGGGTTAGGCAAGGCTATGAAAGGACTTATACATGGAGGATTTGAGGCCATTTCAGTGTTGTAACGAGGCAGAAACCTGACTAAAAAAATTCAGACGCTAGTTATGGGAAAGAAAAGTTGTGGGAATTTACAGACTTGAAAGAAAAGGCAGGGGGTAGAGGTTGGCAATGAGGCAGTAGTTTGCAATGACAGACGCAGAAATGGGTGTGTTTTAAAAAGGCATATGACAGCGATCTTTTAAGGGAGGGGGTTAGTACCTGAGAAGAGGGAACCATCAACAATGCCAATTAGCATTAGGGCCACAAAGGGAAGTTGGATGATTTGCAGTTTAGTAGAAATGGGGATAAGGGAGCACAAGGTAGGTCAAGGACACGATGACCTCAGGGAGGGAACAAGGGGAGACAGGAGAGGAAATAGACAGAGCAAGGGCGTGCAAAAGTTTCAGGAGAAGTTTGGTATACAGGGGACATGCGGTCACGTTTATTTCCCTGATTGACAGTCTCCACTTCATAGACACCAAGTTCCAGGTCATTATCATTGGCTGCGTAAAACTTTTGTCCTCACATTCTCCCAATCTCTCTTGCCCAAAACCTCAAATCCATGTCCCATAGTCCTCATACCATCAACTAATGGGTACAGCTTTACTTTGTTTACCTTATCTAAACCTGTCATAATCTTCTAAACCTCTATTCAATCTCTCCTCAACCTCCTTTGCTGCAAGAGGGACAACCCCAGCTTCTCCAACTTAATCTTGTAGCTAAATTCTCATCCCTGGAACCAATACTGGTAAATCCCTTCTGCACCATCTCAAAGACCATCGCATCCTTTCTAAAGTGTGGTGACCAGAACTTGACACAATATCCAGCTTCCAGCTGTGGCCTAACCAGAGCTTCATAAAAAGGTTCAGCACAATTTCCCTGCTTTTGCACTCAACTTTATGAAGGCCAAGATCCCCTATGCTTTTGCCAACTTCTCCCTCAATATGTCCTGCTACCATCAAAAATCTACATACACAACCCTCAGATCCCTCTGTTCCAACACATTCTTTAGAATTGTGCCATTAGGTATATATTGCCTTCTCTATCAAATTCCGTCTACCATTTGACTGCCTATGTCCTGTTGCAGTCAATTGGTATCATCCTCATTTGTTTGCCACACCTCCAAAATTGGTATTATGGGTCAATTTTGAAATTTCTCTCCATATTCAAATATCCAAGTCATTTATATACATCAAAAAATAACCAGTGATCCTAGCACAGGACTTTGCAGAACATCACTATCTACCATCCTCCAGGCGAAAAAAAACATTTACCACACTGGCATCTTTTCTGTCCTTGAGCTAATTTTATCTAACATGACCGTCCTATTCCAAGCCTCAATTTTGATAACCAGCCTTTTAGGTGTCACTTCATCAAACACTTTCTTAAAATCCATATAAACAACACCCGCTGCATTCTCATCAACCTTCTGTTACTTCAAAAAAATCCAATTTGTTTAGTCAAGCATGCTCTGCCTTTTATAAAATGGTGCTGGCCAAACATCTCCAAGTGCCTGTTAACAACAGTGGTGGATAATGTTTCCAAAATAATCAGGGAAAAAGTTATGTTGACCAGCTTTCAGGCACCAGGAATGTCCCTACACCCTTTTTTGAATAAGGGTATCACATTTCCCACTCTCCAATCCTATGGCGCCTCTCCACATATCTAGAGAAGATCGGAAGATTACTGTAAGCCCTTTTGCTATCTCCTCTCTTTCCGCCACTGCACTACCCCACCACCAGCCCCTTTTCCCTTAGCAACCGGAGATGCAAGTTATTAGGGCCAGGTGTCTTATCCACTCAATATCAGCCTTTCAAGTACATCCTATTCATTAATTTTCACCCCATGCATTACCCCCGTCATCACCACTTCTACCAATATTTTGTCATCATCAGCTTCCTTAGTAAGCACAGATACAATGTACTCATTAAGTATTCTAGCCTTGCCCTATGCCTCTAGGCATATATATCCCTAATGGGTCTCACCTCATCCTGATGTGGTCTAGCCAGATTTGGTGATGTTTGGCTAATCCAGCTGCGCACCAGATACACAGTTGAGTTTATCTCTTGGAGCCAAGAGGGAGTACAACCACAGTGGGAGGAGTATGGGCATTACCAAAAGACATCAAAAACAGAGGATAGGGCATGGTTAAACGAACCAATAGTTGCAGAAGTATCAGAGTAAACATATATATGTATACATCTCTCTCTCTCTCTATAGATATATATATATATATATATATATATATATAACATATCTTTCATATCATAAGCTGACTTAGATATGTATTCAACTTGCCCATGTTATAAGCTTTTCAAAAACATGTAACTTGCAAAGAACATGGTTAATATGCCATTTTTATACTAACATGTGAACAGAAAAGAAGCCATTTTGATGTTGCTAACCTTCTAATTACCTTTCAGTATTAGATTAGTTTATCACTGACTAGTAACAGCTGATTTCATTAGAAGGGAGTAAGGATAAAGAAAGCATCAGTAGCTAATTAAAAGTCAGTTTATGTTATTTCTGTACTTTTCCATTAACATTTCTTTAGAGAAAATTAAAAGAGCTGACACAGCTGGGAACGACAAGAACTTGAGACCTTCTCCCTCCTCCTTCCTACCTCACACCCAAATCAGAAATATACACTGTCCTTGACCGCTGAGGTTCTGGTCTAATGAATGGGATCACTGTAGGGATATTAACATAAAAGACACAGCTTAAAACAAGGCATTGTTCTAAGTTTAAAGCGATTTGCCCAATTAGCTAGAAGCGATGAAGTAAACCCTTACGATTATTGACAATATTATAAGCCAAATAGCCATTTCCAACAACTTGGTTAAGGTGGATTTAAAACATTTTTTGGGTATAAAAAGTGCCATGGGGACAATCATGTATGCGTGTATAGGGTGGAAGAACTGGTTCAGATCTTCGGGGGTAGTTAGGCGTCCTACTGTCATTAAGAAGATAGTTTCCAATGACATCTGGGGCAATCAAGTGTTCTCCATGGAGTTTGCACGTGGTTAGTACTGGACTGGTTCAGCGACGGCTTCCCTGCCAGTAGAAATCCAAGGAAGGTGTAGTGCTTCTCGGAGGCAGTGATGGTTTCTTTGTCGGTACAAGGAGTTAAGGTTGTTGACCGCTTCTTCTGGATTAGCCATCCATTTGAAAGTCTGGAGTTGGTAGAGTTTCACTGATAAGTATACCCTCCTTCCTCTGTTAATTAGTTGATCAGTTTTAGTTCACTGATTAATTAGTCTGTAGTTGATCAATAAGTTTTTGATTGTTTGATGATTGTACTATTGTTTAATATCTGCTTATAATCGATAAACTGATATTATTTGCTAATTCAGTGTCCGAGTCTTTGCCTGACGGTTATATCTCTGTCAAACTAAATGAGTTTAAAAGGGCAATTTGGGTTCCAGTAATTAGGCTGTTGTCACAACCACGTAACAGCAGTTTCCATAAAGTAGTCCATGAACTAAGAATGTGTGCGCGTGTATGCAGCCCCATTTTAATTTCTAAATAATTCAATTTAAAAATAACCCAGCAGACAAGCTTTACTCTTAAACAAAATAACATTTTAGTTTATTACAAAAACTACTGCTGAAAGTTGCTTAGGTAAAAGTGATAAAGTGATTAACTTAAATACAGATACAAAGATTAAAAGCAGATAAAGATTTAAAAAAGGATAATTAAAAGATAAAATTTCAAATCAGTCTCTGAGAGATCATTGTGGGCCTGTTGCTCGAGTTCCTTCTTTCCAAAGTGATGGGGTTGAAACTTGAGGTTTGGTTTAACAGCTGCGATGGAATCTGCAGTCAACCAGTGTCTGCCTTCTTCAGGTGGATTCAGCAGGTCAACAGGTTTTTGGGAGCGAGAGCGGGAGGGTTTCTGTTCTGCTGAAGGGTCATGAGGATTCGAAACGTCAACTCTTTTCTTCTCCGCCGATGCTGCCAGACCTGCTGAGTTTTTCCAGGTAATTCTGTTTTTGTTTTGGGAGGGTTTCTTGTTCCTCAAGTTCTGTGGTTATGGCACTTGCAGACTGCCTGGACTCTTTTGGCAGAAGAGCTGTTGATTTCTTAATACCTTCATCTTTGTACTCCCTTGTCCAAGAACATTCTCCAATGTTGTTTCTCAGAGTTCTTTCTGCGGTTCTGCACATACAATGACTGTTCTCAACCAGACTTTATACAAGTCAACGGCTGCTTTGTTAATTTTCAAGGGCTCATTGTTTCACCAGGCAAAGAAGTTAATTACGTTGTGGTCCTTTGAAGTCCCTTCTTGTCTCCTGTTCCCTCAGAAGAGAAAGGGTTTTTCAAACACTTAAGGGGATACAATGTACATCCTTGGAGGAGACTCTTTGCATTTTAATGACTCTTCATTGCCAGCTCTAGAGAAGAGGCTGAAGGTTTGAACACACAAAGATGCTATGTTGTCTGTTCATACTTCCACTTTGAGAAAGGCTTTTAAACTCAAATGTAAAGGTTTAAAAACAGAAGCTTACCTTTAAAACAACTGTTCTTAATCTGTAATATCATAATTACACGTTAGCTGTGCACAGTGTCACTAAATTAAATCAAGTCTAAATTTATCAAAACGCCCCTTTTAAAATGTACAAGTAGTATCATAGCAAAAGGACCAAAGACTCGAAGGTTGGAGTTTGAAAAGTGCTGTTCTAAGTGACATGCTTGCAAATTGCTATTCTCCAAGTCCCAGTCCCCACACTCTGCAGTAAGATAATGCACGGATCAAGCAACATAAGCAAAGACCAAATCCTTCACTGACTGGAAAATCATGGCAACAGATGAGGCATTTTACAACACTCAGGCTGTTTTTTCAGGTTTCTTAACCAGGAGCTAAGATGGTCATTTTATATAAACGTATTATATTTGCACACAAGATTGTGGTCAGCAACAAAAAGCCATGGTTTACATTCTGCAGCTACCTGTGAAGTTTAAATATTTAGCCAAATTGGAATGACCAATGACTGGAATTTACAGTGGGAACGATAACCTCTAGTGGAACAATTAATCATTCTGCAAATGCAACCTTTCAGTACTGGATTCCATTGTTTTCAGTGACACAACATCAACTGGGTTACACAAAAAGTCACAACCCAGAAAGTTATCTGGTAATGCAGAATAATTTAGAAAGTGTACACTGCTAAAGCTGGATCTAAAAATGAATTTCAGATAGCCATTCTCATTCAGTTCCTGTAAACTAACTTAGCATGCATCTGTTCAATATACACAACAGCTATATACATCAAATTGCCTACAACTGGCAGGAAAAATAAAGCATGACTGCAACTCTACCCTCACCCCCGATGATGTAATATGGTGTATGTTATTGTTTTACATTCAGATGTTTGTGGGACTAAAGACAAAAAGGTCCGAATTTTTTTTGTAACAGGAATCATGCAATTATAGCGATTTTTATGATCTGTAGTGAAATGCAAATGCTTCTAGGCCTCTTCAAATGGGTGGAATTATTAGACTTCAAGTGGGTGAAACATTATTTTCCTTTGTTTACCCTTCTATTATCATCAAGATTTTGGAACAAAGCATTTGTATAAAATCACCCAAGTGACCTCAGCATTCAGTGCAGTTAGTGCATATAATACAGAACATGACCTTGTGGATTATGTATATGCAAAGCAAAGGGCTATGGGCAGTGCTTCACAAACTATTTTCCATTTTAACTCACCGCCATTTTCTCCAGACCATTTAGGGCTCGGTATCCAAGGCTGGCCTTGCCAGCGATGCCCACATCACATGAATACTTATAATAAAATAACTCTTGAAAATTAACATGACCCTAGACACCAGCAAAAATAAAACAGCAATAAAGCAGCATAGTATAATTTGGAACAAAAACAGAAACAGAAATACCTGGAAAAACTCAGCAGTTCTGTTGAAGGGTCATGAGGACTCAAAACGTCAACTGTGTTCTTCTCCGCCGATGCTGCCAGACCTGCTGAGTTTTTCCAGGTATTTCTGTTTCTGTTTTTGTTTTGGATTTCCAGCATCCGCAGTTTTTTGTTTTTATCTTATAGTATAATTTGGTATGTTATTAAAGTTTGCATATTATAGAGCAACATAAACTACTACAACAAATATGGAAACCTGTGTTTTTAAAGTACTTTGTAAAAATATTTTATGTACTCATGTAAGTTTCAGCCAGGCTTTCCATGTTCCATGGTGACAGAAGATTGTGAAATCCCTCTCCCCCACCCCTACACACATTGTAATCAGCTCCTCCCCAATCATACACCCCTCTCCCCACTCATGTCTTCCCTCCCTTCCTCACTCTCCCATTCCCACTCACCCCTCATGCACTCTCCCACCTTCACCCATCCCCCATTCACTCACACTCTCCTATCCCCACTCACCCATGCCGTCTCATTCCTCTCAGCCGCCACTCACTCATGCCACTCTTCTCTTCCACCCCACCTACTTTCACACACTCATCCCCTCTTCCTTTTCCACTTTATCCCTGCTCCCCCCATCCCACATCATTGCTCCCAGCCCTCAAGCCTTGGACTCACTTCCCCCTGCCCCCACCCTCAACCCGTCGCACTTCCCTCTGCCCAGCACAGCTCCCCCGGAACCACATTTACTTCAGCAGTGCCTTCTTGCTCCAGAACAGCAGCTTCTCCAGCTGCTGCTCCATCACCTTCTCCTCCCCACTCTCAGTGGCTGGCTGAGGTTCCTCCTTGGCCAGTGCCACTTGGTCCACACTGCCAGGGAAGGGTGAGCCACCTCCCCAGGAGATAGGAGCTCAGCCCCGAGGGCTCAGATTCCTACTGGCCAGGGAACGCAGCCTCTTCAATCACTGGGTGCTTGGGTACTGCCATGGCCCCAAGAAGGTTGAGCCAGAGGGGTCTGCTACCATGGGCGGTATGTAATTGTTACCTCGGCCCACTGGAATCTCCCTCCCTCCCAGAGCTGAAGCCTGAAGCCAACGGTAAGGTTGGGGCTGAGTCACTCCATCGGTAACGGGACCTTGGATTGGGCAAGAAAATCCAGCCATCCTGCAACAGCAACTCACGCAGCCAAGGTAGCACCAGGAAGGCCCAAAACTGGAAGGTGTTTTTCAGGTTGCATATAGGAGCAGCAGCCATTGTGGGCACACCTCTATCGCACCCAATTCAGATTAGCAGCGGAGAGAGGGGTCCACTCCTGAGCTCCCAGGGAGGTCAGAATAAAAAAGGGTGGAATTCTGTGATCCCAAAAAACAAATTGGAATTCCGCCAATGAAATTTCTCATCTTTGTACATTTACTGAAGAAATGGAAAAAAAATACACTTAGAATTAAAGCTGCTTTTTAAATTTCAGTTTATACTACAATTGAAAAAATTTTTTTTAAGTTTGAAAAACGACTGGCAAAAACTGAGTTTAGGCCATCTTTTCCCCTCTGCAAGAGAAAATCTATCCCAAATAACATCAGAAACTCAAGCAATAAAATATTTGGAACAGCTTTTTTCAGCTGATTTGAATGTAAACTGCTCTCAACACTGCACAGTAGCATCCAGTATTCTATAAGGGCACAGAATGTACTCTGGGTGGGGGACTTCAATGTCCATCACCAAGAGTGGCTCAGTAGCAACACCACAGGCTGAGCTGGCCAAGACCTAAAGGACATAGCTGCTAGATTGGCTGCAGCAGGTGGTGAGGGAGGCAACAAGGGAGAGAAACATACTTAACCTCATCCTTACCAACCTGCCTGTCGCAGACGCATATGTTCATGACAGTGTTGGTAGGAGTGACCACTGCAAAGTCCTTCCTCTCTTCATATTCAGGGTAGCCTCCATGTGGTGTGGCACTACCACTGTGCTAAATGGGATAGATTTCAAACAGATCTAGCAACTCAAGATTGGTCAATCATGAGGCACTGTGGGCCATCAGCAGCAGCAGAATTGTACTTGACCACAATTTGTAACCTCATGGCCCTACCATTACCATCAAGCCAGGGGATCAACCCTGGTTCAAAGAAGAATGCAGAAGGGCATGCCAGGAGCAGCATCAGGCATACCAAAAAAATGAGTTGTCAACCTGGTGAAGCTATAAGACAGGACTACTTGCATGCCAAACAGCATAAGCAGCAAGCGACAGACGAAGCTAAGCAGTTCCACAACCAACGGATCAGATCTAAGCTCTGTAGTCCTGCCACATCGAGTCATGAATGATGGTGGACAATTAAACAACTCACTGGAGGAGGAGGCTCCACAAATATCCCTATCCTCAATGATGGAGGAGCCCAGAACATCAATGCAAAAGATAAGGCTGAAGCACTCACAATCTTCAGTCAGAAGTGCGGAGTGGATGATCCATCTTGGCCTCCTCCGGAGGTCCCCAGCATCACAGATGCCAGTCTTCAGCCAATTCAATTCACTTCATGTGATATCGAGAAACAGCTGAAGGCACCGGATACTGCAAATACTATGGGCCCTGACAATATTCTGGCAATAGTACGAAAGACATGTGCTCCAGAACTTGCTGCACCCCTAGCCAAGCTGTTCCAGTACAGCTAGAACACCAGCATCTCCCCAACGTGGAAAATTAGTACATCCTGTGCAGAAAAAGCAGGGCAAATCCAACCTGGCCAATTACTGCCCCATCAGTCTACCCTCCATCATCAGTAAAGTGATGGAAGGGGTCATCAATAGTGCTATCAAGCGGCACTTGCTTAGCAATAACCTGCTCACTGACACTCAGTTTGGGTTCTTCCAGGGTCACTCTGCTTCTGACCTCATTACAGCCTGGGTTCAAACAAGGACAAAAGAGCTGAACTCCCGAGGTGAGGTAAGAGTGACTGCCCTTGACACCAAGGCCGCATTTGACCAAGTGTGGCATCAAGGAGCCCTAGCAAAACTGGAGTCAATGGGGATTAGGGGGAAAACTCTCCACTGGTTGGAGTCATACCGAGCACTAAGGAAGATAGCTGTGGTTGTTGGAAGTCAATCAACTCAGTTCCAAGACATCACTGCAGGAGTTCTTTAGGATACTAGGAGTTCTAGGCCCAACCATTTTCCGCGTTAGCTCAGTTGGGTGGACGGCTAGTTTGTGATGCAGACTGACGCAACCGCACAGGTTCAATTCCTGTAATGGCTGAGGTCATCCATGAAGGCCCCACCTTCTCAAACTTGCCCAAGGTGTGGTGGCCTTCAGGTTAAACTCACCACCAGTCGTCTCCCTCAAATGGAAGAGCAGCCTATGGCCCTCTAGGACTACAGAGAGTTTTGTTTTATATTTTTTTAATATAGACCTTCCTTCCGTCATAAGGTCAGAAGTGGGGATGTTCACTGATGATTGCACAACGTTCAGCACCATTCATGACTCCTCAGATACTGAAGCAGCCCATGTCCAAATGCAGAAAAATCGGGATAACATCCAGGCTTGGGATGACAAGTAACATTCGTGCCACACAATGCCAGGCAATGACCATCTCCAACAAGAGAGAATCTAGCTATCGCCCATTGACGTTCAATGGCATTACAATCGCCGAATCCCCCACTAACAACATCCTGGGGTTACCATTGACCAGAAACTAAGCCGCATGCGCCATATAAATACTGTGGCTACAAGAGCAGGTCAGAGGCTAGGAATCCTGTGGCGAGTAACTCACCTCCCAACTCCCCAAAACCTGTCCACCTTGTGTCTACAAGGCACAAGTCAGGAGTGTGATGGAATACTCCCCACTTGCCTAGATGAGTGCAGCTTCAACAACATTCTTGACACCATCCAGGACAAAGCAGCCCACTTGACTAGCACCCCTTTCACAAACATTCACTCCCTGCACCACCAATGAACCGTGGCAGCAATGTGTATCACCTACAAGATGCACTGCAGAAACTCACCAGGACTCCTTAGGCAGCACCTTCCAAACCCATGAGCACTATCATCTAGCAGGACAAAGGCAGCAGACACATGGGAACACCACCACCAAGAAGTTCCCCTCCAAGCCACTCACCATCCTGACTTGGAAATATATCACCGTTTCTTCACTGTCGCTGGGTCAAAATCCTGGAACTCCCTCTCTAACAGCACTGTGGGTGTATCTGCGCCCCACAGGGACTTCAGTGGTTCAAGAAGGCAGCTCACCACTACCTTCTCAAGGGTAATTAGGGATGGGCAATAAATGCTGGCCTAGCCAGCAATGCCCACATCCCTAAATGAATAATAATAAAAATGTAACGATCGATACCAAATACTTGTTATTTTCAAGAGCTTGGAAATTTAGGGGAGCTGACAAACAAGCAAAAGCAGCTCCCTTCACTTGCAAGACCAAGTTTAGCTTCTGCTCAAAACAGGACTTCTAAGTTGATACAAATAAATATGCCTATCTACAAAGCTTCTAATGTTACATTCTTTTTCAGTAATTCACATTCAAAAGTAGATAATTACACCAAGGCCTGTATTTTACTTTTTCTGAACAGTTGAAATCAAGAAAATTGCCAAAACTGATGCAACACACAAAGAAACTAACATTTTATAGGAAGAATGTTTAAAATTAAAGATTGTGTGTTGAAGGGCTGATGAGCAGAAAGATAGATCAAGGGCAAGAGGCAGACAGTAAATTGAGATAACTGGAGTCCTCATTAGGCCAGCCAAGCATTTCTTGGGTGGTAACAGTGCTATTGGGGTTGATCTGGGAGTAGATTCCTGCAAGCAGTGAACAACTTGGGGCAACTACTATGTATGGAATTCATACCCCCTGAAATGAAAATGTACAGAAATAAAAGTATAATCTCTAAATTTATGCCAGAACTTTGCTAAACTGCTCCACAAAATTAACAATTAACTAACAAGAGATTATACGCCACAGCATGCGTAGAAAGGCAGAGATCTGCATTTATATAGTGTCTATCATGACCTCAGGGTGTCCCAATGTGCTTCACAATGAAGTACTTCTGAACTGTATTCGCAGTTTCCTACATTCCAACAGTATTACTCCACATAAAAGTGTGAAAATGCTACAGTGAAAATTCATTGCCACTTCACTTCCCGCAATCCTTAGAACTGCTCAACAATTGGTTAGACCTAGAAATGTTTAAAATGTAAAAATACCAAATGCCTCCAATCACCTCTTTCAAAACCAAAATACCAGGTGGAACATTTATTTTTTGTTGCTAATTAGAGTACACATTGACTACATATTGGTTCCCTCTAGAACTACTTCTGAAGAATGAGTCAATTTTAAAACATTAAAGTCTTAATAAAAAAAAACAAAAATTGCATTTGCATTTACTTTAAAAATCGGTTCTTAATTTCTATACTTCTGACAACTGAAATGCGTTAAGCTCAACAAGACAACCTACAGGTTAAGGCTGGTACCAACTTCTCTACTAGAAATTTCAAATGCTTCAGTTTTCCATTATCTAGTTGTACTGAGGGATGACCATAATAGTAGTAAATTCCTTCCCCTCCCCCAGCACATAACACAGATAATGCATTATATCCAAGTAACTAATCTGGTTCAACTCAGTTTGAATGTTGAGTGCACTTGCAGAATGCTTCCCTCATCCATGATTCTAATCACACACATGTTCATTTTGTAAAAATAATGCACTGTATACTTAGGGAACAGTCAACCCTCTTAACAGTCCATATCAGAGTTGCTATATTTCACATCAAACAGCAATTTGGGTTGTTTGTTCACCAGTTCCTTCCCCTTTATATATTATTTCCTTCACGTCATTGGATCTTGAGAAATTTAGTGAAGCAGGGAAAGTTTCGGCTGTAGTACATTTTTTTATTTCGACAATGTCAAACAACATGTGAATGGGGCAAATTTGATCTATATTTTGTCAGATAAAGGATTTACTTGACTAATTATTTACAATGCCTCCTATAAATAAGTTCTTTAAAACATTCCTTTTTTCAAAGGACAGATGTATTCTTTACCATAAGCATATACAAGACCAACAACATTGAAGACTTTACATCTAAAGTGAAAGCCTCCTTAGATAAGTGAGCCAAGTGCAGCTATTGACCAATTTCAGTTGGAAAACTTTTCTAGATCTGCATGAGCTCCATGTACAAGAATCAGATGAAATGAAAAATCAAGCACAAACTGGCCTAAGGACTTAAAACAAAACAAGGTGAATGCTTGACCAAAGCAAAGTCACAGGAAGTCATGAGGAGAGACTGAAAGAAAGGACCTATGTTGAGAGGCTGTTTCTCCTGACTGGAGAATCAGGAACAAGGGGTCATAGTCTCAGGATAAAAGGGGTTGGCCATTTAAGACTGAAAGGAGGAGAAGAAATTTCTTCAATTAGAGGATTAAAAATCTTTGGAATTCTCTATTGCCAAGAACATGGGTTACTCAGTCAATGTATATTAAAGACTGAGATTGACAGTATTTAGGACACCAAGCAAGAATGTAACGCTCTCCCAGGCTGGGTTGGTAGGCAGGGAGGCCAGTGTGGGGTGGGGAGGGGGGGGGGAACGAAATTGGGCATAATGCCATTGGCGTGTTCCCGGTACTTCCACCCACCCCACTGCAATTTTATCTGAAGCAGGGAAGGCCACAGGCAGCCCACCCACTTATGAGCTTACTGAGGCCCTTAATGGTCACTTAAGGACATCTTCCTGCTCCAACTACAATTTTTCCTATGTCAGGTAACGGCCATCGTCAAGTGGGAAGCCCAGCTTTATGGGCCCATCAGTACACATAGCCATGGGGCAACCACGGGGATGGGGGAGGAGAAAGACCCCAGGACAACATAAAATTCTGCCCTAAGGGAATCAAAGGATGAGGATATAGGAGGAAAGCAGAGTTCAGCCATAATGTTGTATATACTACTTGCTGTGATAGAATACAGCCAGTGGAGTTTTGGATAGCCAAAACTTATGGAGTTTGGAGTTGACAAATGCAAGATGAATATTTCAGCAGCAGATGTCTTGAAGTAGGGATGGAGGCAGACAATTTAACAGAAGTGGAAGCAGACAGTCTTCATGATGGAGAGCATAAAGGGTCATAAGCTCACCTCAAATGCAAGTGGAATACTGAATTGGAGCATGTGGTAATGCCTGATCCCAGAGCAATGCAAGTGTCTGGGAGGAGCTGGATCTGGGCTTGGCATTCAGGATTGCATCAGGGAATGGAGTAGCAGTGGCACCCATACCTCCTCTTAAGTGCTTGTGACCCCTTTCCACCCTCATCACTCTTCCCCCCACCCCACCTCATCACTCCCCCTTTCCAAATCTATCCAAAACTCCATAAGCTTTGGCTATCCAAAACTCCACTGGCTGTATGCTGTCTTGCATCAAATCTAGCTCCCCAATCAATCTTGGCCTTGCAAAGCTACACTGGCTCTCATAGGGTCCCCAATTTATCAAATTAAGTGCACTCATTTTTATGTTTAAATCCATTCATGACTTTGACCATCCCCATCTCTGTTACCTTATTCACGCCTTCAGCACCCACCCCGACTCTTCCTTGGTCTTGTGCATCCTGGCCTCCCTTCACCCCATTATCAGTGGCCAGACCTTCAACAGCCTTGGTCATACTGTGTGGAATTCTCTCCTCTAAACCAACCTCATGAGCAAGCTGTTGGTCATTCATCCTACTATCACCTCTTTTAGCTCAGTGTCCATTTTGTGTTTATGCTTCAATGGGACATTTTTTTACATTAAAGGTTCTATGTCATTGTCAGACAGTTTTACTATGCTGCATTTAGGAATTGAAAATCTCATGAAAGGAATTTCTGATCCAACAAAAAGTGACCAGGATCTTCTACCAATATCATGCCGGAGTGGTGCTACTCTCGAGTTAAACAAAAGGACTACCCGAGAACCAGGTGTGATAAGGAGGTGTGACTCATGTAATGGGGAAGGGAATAACTCTCCAAGAGGAGAGAGGAAAAGTGGTAAGAGCAAAGAATTGGCAGGGTTTGGTAAGGCATAAGAGCTTTTTTTTGTAATTAGTCAGTAATGTGATATGGGAAGAGGCTGGAGTCATAATATTTTAATGATTTTTATAACATTCAAGTATAGAAAAATGCAACTGCTAAAATAGGCTAAACATTATAGAGGGGACTTAGTCCATGCAGAGTTACAAGTATTGTCAATCTGAGGTGAAAGCCATCTTACTAATAGAATTGGGCTTCACATTTCCCAGCAGGAAAATGTAGTTAAAGCAGATCTAAAATAAATTCAGTCAAAAGTACCACTAATACTTACAGCACTAGCTTAACCTGCTCCTATAAGATACAGCCTGATACACCAATTTACAAAAAGACTTGACTATGGCCAAGTTCAAAATGTTTTGACACACATTCTAAGTATATGGAGTTTATGAGAGAAAGTGGGATAGAAATGAACACTGGGGGAAATTCCAGCTCACTTATTTTCAGGCTTGGAATCCTATTACTCAGTTGTTGCCTCCAGACTGAAACTCAGCACATCTAACCTGTTCACTGGTTAATGACCCAATGGGGGAGTTTAAAGTGTTAATTCTTGTTCTTGAAAAATCTAGTCTAGCCTGTAATAAGCAGTAACTGGAAAGTACTGTGTAAGTAGACTAAGTTTCTTTCTTCTGGCCTTGGGCAGGGTAAAC
Organism: Cetorhinus maximus; assembly: GCF_964194155.1. NCBI lineage: Eukaryota > Metazoa > Chordata > Chondrichthyes > Lamniformes > Cetorhinidae > Cetorhinus > Cetorhinus maximus. Next base: position 113,787 of record NW_027596850.1, read on the forward strand.
ACACACTGCTGAGAGAGTGGAGTAGTTAATTAGCAAACCGGTCGAATCTGGTTTCTCTAGCTCCGGTTCAGTTTACGATGAGTTCAAGGTTCTTTCGTGCAGCTTTGAACCTGAGTGCATACCTGGGTGTTTGGTTAGGAGGTGTTCCTTTCCTTTCGCTTTTTCTACATTTTTCACCCTGTAGGAATTGGTTCTTACTCTACTACAGGAAAAGGAGATAGCTGTTTCGTGAGTATCTGGTAAATGGTTAAGGTCTATTTCAGTCAAAGTTTACCACCAGTCTGTATACTATTTAAAGTTAATAAAATATATATTTTTAAAAGTGTGAATAATATAATTAAGAAATTAGTTAAAACACGATAAGGATGGCAGGACAGGTGATGTGTCAAGGCTGTAGCATGTGGGAGCTCCTGAATGCCAGTTTGATCCAGAGCAAACGCATCTGCAGCAAGTGTTTGAGGCTCGAGGAGCTTCAGCTCAGAGTCCCTGAGTTGGAGGCTGAGCTGTAGACATCGTGACACATCAGGGAAGGGGAAAGTTACCTGGATGCATTGTATCAGGAGGTAGGTAGAACTCAGAGGGCAAGAGTGCAGGATCCTCAGCCTTTGTAATTGTCCAATAGGTTTGAGGTTCTCGCAGCTTGTTTGGTGAGCGTGGGGCCTGCAAGGTGGATGAGCTAACTTACCATAGTGCCACAGTACAGGAAGCCATTTAATGGGGGGGAGGGGGGCAAAAAGGAATGTTGTAGTAGTAGTCGTAGTGGACAGTATATAGTGAGGGGGATTGATGAATTGAACATTATTCAATGACAGATAAATTGAACAGATATTTTGCATAAGTTTCACCATACAGGATACAAGTAACATCCGAGAAATACCTGTAAATCGGGAAATGGAAGGGATAGAGGAACTTGGGAAAATTACAATCACCAGGGAAGTGGTACTGAGAAAATTGTTGGAGCTGTGGGCTGACAAGTCCTCAGGTCCTGATGGATTGCATCCTAAAGTCTTAAAAGATGTGGCTAGTCAGATAGTTGAGGCATTGGTTTTAAATTTCCAAAATTCCTAGATTCAGGGAAGGTTCCACTAGATTGAAAGTGGTAAATGTAAGTCCTTTATTCAAGAAAGGAGGGAGACAGAAAGCAGGAAACCACATGCCAGTTAGTGTAACATCTGCCGTAGGGAAAATGTGAGAAGCTATTGTTACAAGGTTAATAGCAGGTCACTTTAGGTTAATCAGGCAGAGTCAACATGGTTTTGTAAAAGCGAAATCATGTTTAACCAATTTACTGGAGTTCTTTGAAGAAGTAACATATGCTGTGGATAAAGGGGGACCAGTGGAAGTACAGTATTTAGATTTCCAGAAGGCATTTGGTAAGGTGCCACATCAAAGGTTATTGCAAAAAAAAAGCCCATGGTGTAGGGGGAAACATATTGGCATGGTTAGAAGGTTGGCTAGCTAACAGGAAACAGTAGACATAAATGGTTGGCAAGATATAACGAGTGATGTGCTACAGGGATCAATGAGGGGGCCTCCAATCCAGGCATTAGTTTAGTAAACTCTCTCTTAACTGCTTTCAACATATTTACATCCTTCCTTAAATAAGGAAACCAGTACTATACACAGTACCCCAGATGTGGTCTCCCCAATGCCCTGTACAACTGAAGCATAACCTCCCTACTTTTGTATTAAATTGCACTCTCAATAAACAATAACATCCTATTAGCTTTACTAATTAAAGCAGGCCTCAATTCTTTTACAATTTATATACATGACTTGGATAAAGGGACTGAAGATATGGTTGCTAAATTTGCTGATTACACAAAGATAGGCAGGATAGTAAAATGTGACGAGGACACAAGGAGGTGACAAAGGGATATAGATAGGTTAAGTGAGTGGGCAAAGACTTATCAAATGGGTATAATGTGGGCAAGTGTGAAACTATCCATTTTGGCAGGGAGAATAAAAAAGAAATATATTATCTAAATGGTGAGGGATTGCAGAGCTCTGAGATGCAGAGGGATCTGGGTGTCCAGGTGCATGAATTGCATAAACCAAGTACGCAGGTACAGCAAATAATTAGTAAAGCTAATAGGATGTTATTGTTTATTGAGGGGGGAATTGAATACAAAAGTAGGGAGGTTATGCTTCAGTTGTACAGGGCATTGGGGAGACCACATCTGGGGTACTGTATATAGTTACTAGTCTACTTATTTAAGGAAGGATGTAAATATGCTGATAGCAATTGAGAGTTTACTCAACTAATGCCTGGATTGGGCAGGTTGCCTTATGAGGAAAGGTTGGACAGGTTAGGCTTGTATCTGTCGGAGTTTAGAAGAGTAAAAGGAGATATCGTTAAAACATCCAAGATCCTGAGAGGTGTTGACAGGGTTGATGTGGAGAGGATGCTTCCTCTTGAGGGAGAACCTAGCACTAGGGGCTACTGTTTAAAAGTAAGGGGTCACCCATCTAGGACAGAAATGAGGAGATTTTTTTCTCTCAGGGATGCGCACCTGGGTGTCCTCGGGCTGGCATGGACAAGATGAGCTGAATGGCCTCCTTCTGTGCTGTTACTTTTCTATGGTTCTATGGGTTCGAGGGTCTTTGGTATTCTCTTCCTCAAAAGGAGGTGGGAACAATGTGTTTGAATATTTTTAAGGCAGAGGTGGAGAGATTCTTGATAAGCAAGTGGTGAAGGGTTTTTGGAGGTAGGTGGGAATGTGGACTTGAGGTTACAATCAGATCAGTCATGATCTTATTGAATGGTGGTGCAGTCTCAAGGGGTCAACTGGCATACTCCTGCTCCTAATTCGTATGTTTGTATGTTCATGTGACAAATACAAATTATAATAAAACATTTACATGTACACAGAATCAAGTATGCCTACCTTTTGTCTGATGCTCTAAGCACCTTGGCAAACACCTCAAGTTCACAGAATTCACCTCCCAGCTGGCATAGACGTCCTTGTTGATAAAGCTGTAAGAGCCAATGGGGATTTTAGTCAGATCTGAAAAATTAAGGCATCCATGCTGAGCATCTAAAACATATTTTGGTTACTTTTAAGAAGCCATATTGGTCCATTTCCCCAGTTTTACCCAGGCTTGCCACTGTTTTTGGTATTTTTCTTATTGTTTATAAGCAGTTGTACAAAGTTTTGTTACATTTGAAAGTTAATGCTAGGAATGGATCACTGTCCAATGTGTATAACCAGCAACAATATCAAGCACACCCAAGTCTGGTGCAGCACATTTACATGTGAACTATTATTTCCTCAATGTTGCTTCCCATTGCAACAGGGTACTTTCTCTCACTTTTCACCAGTTGTCCTGTAGCTTTTCAGTGAGATCGCAAGATTAGTGAAACAGGCATGATTTATGCCTAATAAGATATCCAACTGCTCTTGCTCCAGACTCTCAACAGTGAGAAAACAAAGATGACTATCATCCCATCATTCTGAGATGGATTATAATCCAAAAGTGGCACTTCAAGGCTGGAAACTGTAAAATAGAAATACTCAAATGTAAATAAAAGTCAAGGCTGTTAACTAAATACAACTTGGATCACAAAGCTCCATACCCAAATGCAAACTGCAGGAGAATCAGTTCTTAGAAGTAGTAACAGGTGCTGTGGATAAAAGGGGGACTGGTGGATATACTGTACCTAGATTTTCAGAAGTTGATAAGGTGCCACATCAAAGGTTATTGTGGAAAATAAAAGCTCATGGTGTAGACGGTAACATATTGGCATAGATAGAAAATTGGCTAGCTAACAGGAAAGAGTAGGTGTAAATGGCTCATTTTCTGGTTGGCAAGAAGTGACGAGTGGTGTGCCGCCAGGGATCAATGCTTGGGCCTCAACTGTTTCAAAATAAGGGGGTCGCCCATTTAGGACAGAGGCGAGGAGACATATTCTCTCTCAGGGGTCGTGGGACTTTGGAATTCTCTTCCTCAAAAGATGGTTTGAGGCAGAATCCTTGAATATCTTTATGGCAGGGGTAGCTAGATTCTTGATAAGCAAGGGGGTAAAAGGAATGTGGAACTGAGGTTCAGATCAGCCATGATCTTATTGAAAGGCAAGCAGGTTTAAGAGGCCAAGTGGCCTACTCCTGGTCCTAGTTAGTATGTTCGTATGTATGCTCATATCAAAATCTTAACTGGAGTATACAATTTTATAAGAGACAGCTTTTATTGTTGATTTTTATCTTCTAATTCTATACAATAGTGTGTTAAGCAAGGAGGAAAGACATTGTTTGAGTGGTGTGAATTACATCCCGTTGTGGAGATCTCACCCTGGAAACAGGACCATCAGAAAAATTATTATGCAATCAAGTCTATAACTTGATGATACATCATGCACTGTTGAAGCAAAGGAACGCTTCAACAGTTCGTGAAGCAGCTCAGTTCAACAATTATATAATTTGATTAACTGAATTTAAGGAGTGAACAAATGTGAGATAGAGATGTCCTATCTGTATATTCCAAAACTACTTACTAACTTCAACGTGGTTATCCATAAAAAACTGATTTTATAAATAAGTAGTATTTTTTTTACATAATAAGCTGAACCATGAAGTAAGAAACTACCTACTACAAGTAGCCCCATCGGTCAAATAAATACAGATACACACGTTGATTATTTGCTATTCTAACAATTCATAACAAAACACATCAGTAAAAAAAGAGTGGAAATGAACTGACAACTACTTTTATATAAAATCAGTACATATTGAGCACTGTATAAATGCAAAAAGCTAATGCCAGGAAGTAATATGTTCACCCAGCTTCCAGCACATGCTTCTAGGAGAACTCTTATCTTCTATTTCCATTCAGTACTGTGTTAATTAAATCAGAAAGATATAATTTGAGCTGTGCAAATTACATCCTCCTGTGGATATTTCAAACAGGATCAGGGCCAAAGGAACTATTATGCAATTAAGTTTGTAACTTCATTTTGTATTTTTTGTGGCTGTCTGGAATTTTACAGAATCACAGAACTGTTACAGTGCAGAAGGAAGCCATTCAGCCCATCGTATATACACCGACTCTCCGAATGAGCAATTCACTTAGTGCCATTCTCCTGCCTTATCCCCAGGACCCTGCACACATAAGCATAACACTTTTTTTCAGGTAACAGTCCAATTCCCTTTTGAATGCTTCAATTAAACCTACCTCTACCACTCTTATGCAGTACATTCCAGACCTTTACCATTCACTGCGTGATAAAGTTTCTCCTCCTGTCACTTTTGCTTCTTTTACGAATTACTTTAAATTTGTGCTCTCTTGTTCTCGATGCTTTCACAAGTTGAACAGTTTCTCCCGACCTACTCTGTCCAGACCCCTCAAGAATTTGAATACTTCTCAGGTCCTCCTTCAGTCTTTTCTTCTCCAAGGAAAAGGGTCCTAACTAATCTTAATCTTCATAACTGAAGGTTCTCATCCCTGGGACCAGTCTTGTGAAACTTTTCTGCACACTCTCCAATGCCTCCACATTCTTCCTAAAATGCAGTGACCAGAACTGGATGCAATGTTCCAGCTGAGGCCGAATTAGTGTCTTATACATGTTCAACATAGCCTCCTTGCTCTTGTACTCCGTGCCCCTTTAATATAGGCAACCCACAACCTCGACCATCGAGAAGGACAAGGGCAGCAGATAGATGGGAACACCACCACCTGGAAGTTCCCCTCCAAGCTACTCACCATCCTGACTTGGAAATATATTACCGTTCCTTCACTGTCACTGGGTCAAAATCCTGGAACTCCCTCCCTAACAGCACTGTGGCTGTACCTACACCACAGGGACGGCAGCAACTCAAGACGACAGCTCACCACCACTTTCTCAAGAGCAAATATGGATGGGCAATAAATGCTGGCCTAGCCAGCAACACCCCTGTAAAAATGATTTTAAAAACTGTGCGCTTTATTAGACATGCTCTCAACTTGTCCTGTAACCGTTAATGAAAAAATACGTGCGCAAGTCATTCTTTCACAGGGTGTGGGTCGCTGGCTAGGCCAGCATTTATTGCCCATTCCAAATTGCCCTAGACAAAGTGGCGGTGAGCCACCTGCTTGAACCGCTGCAGTTCACACGCTGTATTTACACCACAATGCAGGTAGGAAGGGATTTTGATCCAGCAACAGGGAAGGAAAGGTGATATATTTCCAAGTTAAGATGGTGTGTGGCTTGGAGGGGAACTTGCATGTGCTGGAGTTCCCATGCATCTGCTGCCTTTGTCCTTCAAGGTGGTAGAAGTTGCAGGTATGGAAGGTGCTTTTGAAGGAGCCTTGCTGAGTTGCTGCAGTGCTGCAGGTGTTCCTCGCTGCTGCCACTATGTGTCAGTGGTGGAGGGAGTGAAGCTTGAAGGTGGTGGATGGGGTGTCAATCTTCTTGAGTGTTGTTGGAGCTTCACTCACCCAGACAAGTGGAGTGTATTCCAACATTCCTGACTTGATCCTTGGAGCATTGGTATTGCCGGTGAATGTCAAAGGGAGATTCTCTTTTGTTGGAGATGGTCATTGCCAGACATGTGCGATGCCAAGCCTGAACAAATCTTGCTGCATATGGACACAGACTGCTTCAGTTTGCTAAACCTGACGAACTCCCACAACAATGTCCCAGGACCTTGATTGACTTCCAATAACCAGAACAATCGTCCTTTGTGCTAGGCATGACTTCAGCCGGTGGACCGTTTCTTCCCCCCCACCTGGTCCACAACCAAGACCCTCTCCACACGCACACCCCTTTCCATCACTTTGCTGATGACAGACAATCTAGTGATGGGGCAGTAATTATCCAGGTTGGACTTCACCTGCCTTTTGTGGACATACCTGGGCAATTTTCCACATTGCCGAGTAGATGCCAGTGTTGTCTGGACTGGAACAACTTGGCTAGGGGCCTGACTAGTGCTGGGGCACAAGTCTTCAGTACTATTGCTGGAACGTTGACTGGGCTCTCAGGCCATTGCTGTATCCAACGCCTTCAGCGATTTCTTGATATCATGATGAGTGAATTGATTTAGCTGAAAACTGGCATCGGTGATGCTGGGGATCTCAGGAGGAGGTTGAGTTGGATCATCATAACACTTTCGGCTGAAGATTGTTGCAAATGCTTCAGCCTTATCTTTTCAGCTGATGTGCTGGATACCCATCATTGAGAATGGATACCCATCATTGAGAATGGGGATATTTGTGGAGCCTCCTCCTCCAGGTAGTCAGTTATTTAATTGTCCACCACCATTTCCAACTGAATGTGGCAGGGCTGCAGAGAGTTTGGATCTGATTTGTTGGTTGTGGGTTTGCTTAGCTCTGTCTATTGCATGCATGTTTGGCACACAAGTAGTCCTGTGTTGTGGCTTCACCAGGCTGACACCTCATTTTTAGGTATGCCTGGTGCAGATCCTGCCATGCCCTCCGCACTCTTCATTGAACTAAGGCTGATCGCCCAGCTTAATGGTAATGGTAGTGGTGGGGGATACGTTGGGCCATGAGGTTACAGATTGCAGTTGATTACAATTCTGCTCCTGCTGATGTCCCACAGTGTCTCATGGATGCCCAGTCTTGATTTCCTAGAGCAATTCTAAATCCATCCCAATTAGCACAGTGGTAGTGCCACAACACGATGGAGGGTATCCTCACTGTGAAGACAGGACTTTGTGGTGGTCACTCCTGCCAATGCTGTCACTGACAGATGCATCTGCAACAGGTGGACTGACAAGACTGAGGTCAAGTATGTTTTTTCCTCGTTGGCTCCCTCCCAACCTGCCGCAGACCCAGTCTCGCAGCCATGTCCTTTCAGACTTGGTCTGCTTGGTCAGTAATGATGCTACTGAGTCACTCCTGGTGATGGACATTTGAAGTCCCCCACCCAGAGGACATTGTGCCCTAGCCATCCTCAGTGCTTCCTCTAAGTGGTGTTCAACATAGATGAGTACTGATTCATCAGCTGAGGGGGGGAAACAGTAGATGGTAATCATGAGGTTCTCTTGCCCATGTTTGACTAGATACCATGACACTTGATGGCTGTCCAAAAAGAAAGAGTTTAAAACTGATCATTTTAAATGGGTAGACAACCTATTCACATGGGTTCTCACTTTTGATCACTGTCCAGCAACCTTTGCAAGGACAGGATCTGGCTTAGCTGTGATACATTCTGCAGTTCATGAATCATTTGATAGCCACCATCAAGGGTCACATGTAAATAATGGTGACTTAGATAAGATACTGGCACCCTTGGCCAAACTAGAAGCTAAAATCCTCAAGATAATAGAGAGAAAAATTGACAAGAAAGTTAAATTCATTAAATTTTTTGCCATGTGTTTGAAAGAAAGGCAGACCTGCTACTAAAAAGTGCTTTTCACAACCTTTGGGCTTCTCGAATCACTTTACAGCCAAAGGACTTTGGAAGTGTAAGCTATAATGTAGGAAGCACCGTAGCCAATTTGCGTACAATAAACTCTCTCAAAATAGCAACGTGGCAAGGACCAGATAATTTTTTTTGTGATGCTGATTGAGGGATAAATTTTGGTCAGAACACCGGGGATAACTCCCCTAACCTTTGTCAATACAGTGCCACAGAATCCTTTACAACCACCTGAGCAGACAGGTGGGGCTGTGGTTTAACCTGAAAGGTGGCATCTCTGACAGTACACCGCTCCCTCAGTACTTCACTGGATTATCAGCCTTGAATTTTGCTCTGACGCACTGGAGTTGGCTGGAAGGAAATGGTGTGATATGTTACCTTATAAACAAGATCAGAAAACAACATCAACAACAACCATTTATATAGGGACTTTGACATAATTAAACATCCCAAGGTGTTTCACAGGAGCATTATAAAACAAAATTAGACAGGTGCATATGGAGATATTAGGACAGATGATCAAAGGCTTAGTTAAATATGTAGCTTAAGAAAGCCACATCAAATAGAATTCTAGAGCTTAGAGCCTTGACAACTAAAGATATAGCCACAAATGGTGGCGGGGTTAAAATCAGAAGTGCTCACAAGGCTAGAACTAGAGGAAGGTTGATATTTGTGCGTAGTTAGAGATAGGAAGGCCAAGTCCATGGAGCAATCTGAAAACAAGGATGAAACTGGGACCCATAAGTAGTCCACTGAGCATACAGCAGTGACGAGGACACAGCAACTGGTACAAATTAGGATAGGCTAAGCAGAGTTTTGGATCACCTCAACTTTACAAGGGTAGAGTTTGGGAGATTGGACAGGAGTATGCTGGAATAGTGAAGTTTAGGGGATAAACAAAGGCATGGATGAGGGTATCAGGAGGAGATAAACTGAAGCAGGAACAGAATTGAACGATATTATGGAGGTGGAAATGGAGTCTTAGCGATGGTGAGAATACACGGTCAGTAGCTGATACCACATATTACTACAAGTTACACATTTTTCAAGACCCAAACTAGTCACTCTTACTAAAACTGATGAGTAATTAGACACAGCCGTTTTAACCCATCCACAAGGTTACTCTACAATACAATTATGCAGCCACATGAGTCTGGTTGGGGATTGTGGGAGCCATAAAACACACTAGGATTTGTTTTATGTTGAACAACAAGTATGACATAATGCATTCAAGAACTTGATGATTGTGAGCACAAATGGTGTACTTATTTTCCTTTCAAACTGAGATTGCTGGCAAAATGTAAGAACAATGATGCAGAAGTAACTGCACAGGAAAAGAAGCCAGCAAGAGGCATCAGAAACAGGAGCAATCAGGCCTACTCCTTTTCACACCAAGGTTACGGATCTTCTCTTAAATATTGAAGAGTGGCAAATTACATTGTTCCAACCTAAGCTGCAGATAAAATTTGGTTAAGACCTTCTAAAGGCCCAGTTGGACAGCCTCCAAAAAAGGGGGCAGGGAGCATAATGCAGGATTAGCCTGCACCCTTTCAGTAATACAGGCTGCACACCAACCTTATGCTGCCGGCTCATTGTAATGATTTCTGCTGCCAATGCTAACCATGCTGTTCACTCACTGCACAACAGCAGGGGGCCTAATAACCTGCTAGCAGTATTTAAAAGCAAAAAACCGTGGATGCTGGAAATCCAAAAAATAAATAAATAAATAAAAATATCTGGAAAACCCCAGCAGATCTGGGAGCATCTGCGGAGAGGAACATAGTTAACGTTTCGAGTCCGTATGACTCTTCAACAGAACAGTTCTGTTGAAGAGTCATACAGACTCAAAATGTTAACTGTGTTCCTCTCCGCAGATGCTGCCAGACCTGCTGAGTTTTTCCAGGTATTTTTATTTATTTTTTTTTAGCAGTATTTAAAACTAGCCTGCACCTCAAAAGGAAGTTGGATTGTAGTTGCTGAGATCATTGTTGCAGAGCACTGTTCCCAATCAATGGCTGACAATGGGAGGGAGGGAGGGGGAAAGAGTGCAAGAGAACAAATCACAATTTTCCCAACACATATGATCTTTGTCACATCTGCTTCACTAAGAGGCTCCCGTGTTTGCAGGGAGGCAGACACATGTTGAGAATGGGAACACCTCACTCAAGTTGTCAGTGTCAGTGAATGCTGGACCGGCCACAGCCTCAGCTCAATTCACCTTACCCCCATTACTCAGCTGCTAACAATAACACATACTTGACATTTACATCCTTCACCACAAAAACTGTTGCAACTCTTACACCCACATGTTACAGCTATTCAGCCACATTGCCCAAACATATTGCATAACATCCACTGCAACATTTCTCTCTTTCACAGGAGACGGTGGTGCACAAAGGCAGCTTTTTTAAAATTCATTTTTATGGGGTGTGGGCATGACTGGCTAGGTCAGCATTTATTGCCCTCAAGCAGGTGGTGGTGAGCTGCCATCTTGAACTGCTGCAGTCCATGTGGTGTAGGTACACCCAGTACTGTTAGGGAGTTCGTTCCAGGATTTTGACCCAGCGACAGTGAAGGAACAGCGTTATATTTCCAAATCAGGATGGTGAGTGGTTTAGCAGGGAACCTCCAAGTGGTGGTGTACTGGTCGTGGGTTTGGAAGGTGCTGTCTCAGGAGGCTTGGTGAGTTCTTACAATGCATTTTGTAGATGGTATACACTGCTACCAGTGTGTCAGTGGTGAATGGAGTGAACACTTGCAGATGTGGTGCCAATGAAGCAGGCTGCTTTGTCCTGGATGGTGTCAAGCTTCAAGTGTTGTTGGAGCTGCACTCATCCAGGCAAGTGGAAAATATTCCATCACACTCCTGACTTGTGCCTTGTAGATGTTGGACAGGCTTTGGGGATTCAGGAACAGAGTTACTCACCGCAGGATTGCTAGCCTCCAATCTGCTCTTGTAGCCACAGTATTCATATGACTAGTCCAGTTCAGTTTCTGGTCAATGGAAACCCTGAGGATGTTGATAGTGGTGGATTCAGCGATCGTAATGTCATTGAATGTCAAGGGGCATTGGTTAGATTCCCTCTTGTTGGAGATGGTCATTGCCTGGCACTTGTGTGGCGTGAATGTTACTTTCCACTTGTCAGCCCAAACCTGGATATTGTCCAGGTCCTCCTGCATTTGGACATGGACTGCTTCAGTATCTGAGGAGTCACGAATGGTGCTGAACGTTGTGCAGTCAGCAACGAACAAACATCCCCACTTTGACCTTATGGAGATAAGGAAGACCATTGATGAAGCAGCTGAAGATGGCTCTCATACTAAGCTGGAATTAACTGTAGGGGAGAGACATGCCTGCATGTTCTAGCTGCCCTTAGAGGAGATGACGCTGCCCATTATGGAAAAAGCCATCCCAGTCAGGCTGAATCCACTGAAGGTAATGGTATCCTCATACATAATGCTTCTTCTCACATTCCACTTCCACCTCATCCCACAGTTTCCTTTAACAGACAAGCTGTAAATCTCTAACCAAGCTCTTCTTCCTTTCTCATCTCTACGACCTATGCCCGTTTTTTCCTTTCAGGTATCCAAGAACTGTAACCTGTCCAGGCAGTGGAAAAAAACTAAAGACAGTGATGAAGAAATGGTCATTCAATGTTACACACGCAGCCAGCAGCTTAAATACTGACAGCATGCAGTAGTATCTGCACATGAGACAACGGCAACAAGCACACTGCAGCCAGAGGAGAGGCAAGAATAGTAGATTTCAGCTCAGAGGGGGAGGTCACATGTTAGTTCTGCTGCAGGGAACTCAAACTTTGAGGTGCCAGGCTACAGAAAAAGGTTGATGGATATACATAATGAAATTCTTGGTGCAGTGGAAAGTCCGTCAGAAAACCTGCATATAACATTAAGGAGCATGGAGGAATCTGGCACCAACTTAGCACAGGACTTGGCATAGAACTTGCAGACCACCTTTTCCAGCACGAAATGATGGCCAACTCCAGCAGACTTGTGGAACCAAACATGATGCAGCATGTGATGGCGAAATCTCAAATCTCCAATGCAATATGAGCTGCAACCATCCAACGTCCGAGTGCTGCAATGGAAGCTCTCAGCCCGTAGCTGCAAAAGCTCATTCAAGGCTATCTGTAATCTCCTCCATTAAAAGTCAGTAGCCTTCCTCTAACCATGTTGTGGGTACTAGGGTAGCACTTTGTAGGAGCACTAGGACAGACAAAGGCATAGAGAAGACAGGCACTAAAGGAATGCAGAAGGAAGGGTGATCAATTTAATTTTTTATATCACATGATTTCATTTATAAAATTGGTTTGGAGTGTATTTTGTGGTTTTAATTTCTGCGTTGTGGTCAAGAGGGTGATGTGATGCTCAGTGACAGAGGGAAAGTAAAGAACGTGGGACTGTTGGCAAATAGGGAATTGGGGTTGAGGTTACTGGTATTACACTCCAATTGGTTCTTCACATGGAACCTGGGGAGAAAGGGACCTTCCAAGTTTCAGCCTCCCTCCCTCTTCCTCCTTCTCAAGTTCTTGCCTGTTAGATGGCAGTGAGGGCTGTTCCTTCATGATGTCAAGGTAAGACAGCATGCAGCATACCATCACAAATCTTGAGACCCGCTCAGCTGAGTGCTGCAGCACTCCTCCAAAGAGGCCAAGCAGTAGAATCATTGCTTCCGCACACCAGTCCTCAATTCTACCATATTTCTTGTGGTATTATACACATGCTGCGCATGTGCGCATGGGTTAGGAACCAGAGCCATGTCATCAGCCGATAGCCCTGTTACCCAGTAGCCATACTTTGGTTCACCATAATGGCTTAAATATAGCTGGCACAGTAGACTGCCACAGAACATACGAATTAGGAGCTAGAGTAGGCGACTTGGCCCCTCGAGTCTGCTCTGCCATTCAACGAGAGCATGGCTGATCTGATTGTATCCTCAACTCTTCATTCCCACCTACCCCCACAACCTGTCACCCCTTGTTTATCAAGAATCTATCTAGCACTGCCTTAAAAATATTCAAATACTCCGCTTCCGCTGCCTTTTGAGGAAGAGAATTCTTAAGACTCAAAGAGAAAACTTCTCATCTGTCTTAAATGGGCGATCTTTTATTTTTAAACAGTGGACCCTAGTTCCGAATTCTCTCAAGAGGAAAAATCCTTTCCATATCCACCCTGTCAAGACCCCTCAGGATCTTATACATTTCATATGCAATTCATGCACTCGGGCACCCTAATCGCTCCGCAATCTCTCACCATTTCGATAACATGTTTTTTTATTCTTCCTGCCAAAATGGGCAATTTCACATTTTCCCACATTATACTCCATTTGTCAGATCTTTGCCCACTCACTTAACCTATATCCCTTTGGGGCCTCCTTATGTCATCACAACTTACTTTCCTTACCTATCTTTGTGTCATCGGCAAATTTAGCAACCATACCTTCAGTCCCTTCATCCAAGTCATTTATATAAATTGTAAAGAGTTGAGGCTCCAGGACTGATCCCTGTGGCACACCGCTGGTTACATCTTGCCAACCAGAAAATGACCAGAATGCATCATGAGGGCAGCCAGGATGCTGAGCACTGACGTGTTGTCTATGGTTGCACGCCGAGTCAGTACAATCAATCACTCAATTCAGATACAAAGCAGCTTGCATGCATTCAATAGCACCCTGTACCATGAGGAAGTTTGCAATCCCTATAAACCCTCGTGCTTGCTAGAGCTTCTTCTCTCTGGCAAGACGGAATGCAACAAAGTTAGTTCTCTTTGAATAGACAGCCTCATTTGTTTCCCTTATAAGACAGCATACTGTAAATTACAGGAAACTACTAATGTCACCAGCACTGGTCTGGAAGGAGCCAAATGCATGAAGGTTCATTGCCACAGTCCCCTTCATAGAGGCTGGAAATATGGTCCTTTCCCTGTTCGGAGGCTGCAGCATGTAGCATATTTTAGACCCCCTTGGGCGAACTGCAGACATGTTCAAACATTGGTCCTTCCTGAGACTCGACTCCAACAGGAAGGCTATTTGTTCACCCAAGTCTGGGAGCAACTGATTTGTCCAGGAGCCTTGACATCAGCTAAAAGTACTTCAGCACTTGCAACACCACTTCCCACTCCCTGTAGATTTTTGAAACAACTACAGAAAGCACCAAAACTGTAGAAATGCAGCAATAGTCAGAAGAAATGAGCAACCAAACCGCAAGTAGTCGATGGTCCCTTTAAATAGCAGTGTGTCTTTAGCTGTGCAAGGTTAAGATAATGCTGACTGGAACGTTGAACTCCAAAAATCACATGGCTGGCATCAAATCAGTGGGTTGTGATTCTGCTTCAGTGGTTCTGCTTGCTTGGCATACTTACATCAGATGTTAAGTGCACACTAGCCCCTTTACCAAGATGGTATCCAGCATGCTTTGCATCAGAAATGCATGTGTGCACCACAGGTGCCAAAGGAAACCATAGGAAAATTCGTAGCACAAAAAATGTGGATACTGCCAATTTTGTCTCCCTAATGCTCAACACAGAACTGCTTTACAAGCTACACTGGAAACCAAATAAACACAGAAAGTCAATTTTAATGGCTGACACGGTGCTTTTGATAGCCTGAGTCTGTCAAATGCAAGAAACTGAACACACATTTATCAGGCATCAACCTATCATTTAATATCTTTAGAGTTCAGTTCAGAGTCTCTGTTAAATACAACATAGAAACAAAATACATTCATGGCCAAGTGTCATTATGTCATATTCATCTAATGTAATTATATGAACAGCTGCTGGTAGACTTGCAATATTATGAATAATTACAGTGCTACATGATCTCATTGAAGGATTAATGAATGATCACGTGCAGAACCTAGTCAGAAATCAATGACAATCAAACAAGAATGATCCAAGTGTAGCACTAAACTGAATGTCCAAACTCCACAATGCACAATTGTAAAAAAAATAGGCAGCATTTTCATGGTCATAATTGGTGTTCAGATGAAAATGTTGCTTTGTGAGCGCCTCATGGTCACTGTTTAGAATGTTCAACCTACTCAGGTGAGGTCAGAATCTTGAACTCAGTCCCCAGCAATCCCTTATTTACACCAGAGAAATTTGATACTTACTGTTAAATTAATATTGTCAATTCCATATTCCTGCTCTACAAAAACACAACTGGCCAAGGGAGACTGAATTCCAATAAAATTTGACAAATCTTAGGAGTTATATTTTGCTCTGGAACATCGTCATTGTCCCTTAGCGACAAATTGTGTAAAAGGGTTTCCTTTACGTCCGTTAGATTAAGTAATTTGTGGTTACAATAGGCCTGGAGTGCTAAGACTGAGTTTCAAGGACTATTCAGAAAAGTCACTTTTGTCCTGCCTTGCAAATGATGTAAACAATTGCTTTGAAGCATAGTTAAAAAAGGACATGTATGAAAAGCCACAATGAATGACTAATGCATAACAGGGCACAATTCTTTATCCAGCCAAACTAACTCACTGTCATTCATGTCTTAATTCAGGACAGTCACATACTTAAGTCTTCACTGAATTTTACTGCCAGGTTTACATCTCTTAACCCAAAATGAATCCGCAAATTATTTATATTTTAAATACTATAAGTCTATCTATATTCAATTTAGCAATTTTAAGGAATAGATTGCCAAGCAGTTAATTAACATCAGACCTCCAAACCAGCACCCCCCACCCATTTTGCTGCTTTCTGTAGAAATTCTCCATAGCATCACACAAACTCTCCATCATCAAATAAACCTGGGTCAAGTCCTGGACATTTCCTGAGTGGGACACAATGGAGTTTGTTTAGTGATGAACGGCACTGGAGCGAGAACCACATTTATCTAACCTTCCAGCAAAGCCAAGAATACTGCTACAAATGCAATGCAAAAATGGTCACATGGCTAGCAAGAATTAGTCATTTACCACAAATGAGAAGGGAAATTTGATGGTTACATAGTTTTTACATAAACAGATGCGAGGTTATTGACGGGCCCATTTTCCTTTTGTACAAACTTATTACTAACAAGTAGGCAATAGCAAAGACATATCTATTTCCCCTTGAATGCAGAAAATAAACAGATAGGAAGGACCCTTTAGTAATACTCATTATACTGGAGTAGAGATAGAACCTCTTCACAATTTTACTGGGCAGTATGTTTCCAGAGACATACCCTTTTAAATTCCACAAGGAATTAAAAAAATAAATAATAATGCATCTTTGAAAAAATATCAAATAAAGTTACCAATCATGCACCTAAAGTTTGAAAAAGTATAGGTATAATTCTGGACACTATCTCGAGTGACTGTAAACAGAAGGTTTACCTGTAATGGGTAGGTTGTCTTATGAGGAAAGGTTCGGCAGGCTAGGCTTGTATCCGCTGGAGTTTAGAAGAGTAAGAGGCGACTTGGTTGAAACATAAGATCCTGAGGAGTCTTAACAGGGTGGATGTGGACAGGATGTTTCTGCTTGTGGGAGAATCTAGAACTAGGGGTCACTGTTTAAAAAAAAATAAGGTGTCGCCCATTTAAAACAATGAGGTGAATTTTTTTCTCTCAGAGGGTTGAGTGTTTTTGGAACGCTCTTTCTGAAAAAGTGGCGGAAGCAGAGTCTTTGAACATTTTCAAGGCAGAGGTGGATAGATTCTTGGTAAGCAAGGGGGTGATAGGTTATCGGGGGTAGGTGGGATGCAGATTTGAGGTTACTATCATATCAGCCACGATCTTATTAAATGGCGGAACAGGCTCGAGTGACCGAATGGCCTACTCCTGCTCCTTGTTTGTATGTTCCTACAGTTCATAAGTATCAGGTCCACATGTATTTTGTGACAAGACTAAAATGTCTAATGGATCATTTGAGAACAAAATTGGCACTCTTTCAGTCTATAATTCTGAGGACGTCAACTTGAATGTCTTCATAATTAATCAATATTATACTTAAAGCCAGGAGGTCACATCACAACTGGCGGCTGGATAAACTGACAAAGTAAAATACATAGTGTAAGCGTTTCTGGTTTTTACACAAAGTGCTGGAGGAAAAGGATGATGGTAATACACCGTGATCAAAATTTGGCTCAGCCGTACGTGATAAATAAATATTTCTGAATAACAAGACATGCTGACGGAGCTTTTCATTTTGTACTCATCAGGATAGACAGAAGAGTACCAAATTTCAAATGGAACAATTTATACTGCATGAAAAAAAGGTTGCTGATTGTTTGGCAAATAGACTCTGATTTCTCCGTGGCCACACCTTGACCATGCACGAGGGAAAAGTTATCCTCCAAGCCTTTCTTTAAATTCAAAAAAAAAAGCAGGCTGCTATTGGTTGAGATGTTTTCAAGGGGATTGCACCAGTGAACAGTTGTCCCCATGCCTTGTTTAACTGACAAAAGGTTAATGCCTGGAGATGTTTTTTCTGCTTGTTGAGGGCTCTATGTATGCATATATGAAGCTTCTAGCAAGCCTAAGTGAGCCACATTGCGAGCTTGACTGATACTCTTAAAATCGATTGTTAATGTAATCCTTAGCACACTTGAGATTGTTCTCCAAGTGTTGTCCAATTAAGGAATCACATATCAACCCGAGTCCATCTACCAAACAATCAGCACCCTTTTCTCATGCAGCATAATTTATTGTTCCCTTTGCAAAATGGTATTCTTGCATCTGTCCTGATGGATACAAGACGAAAAGCATAATGAGCATGTCTCTTTTTTCCAGCAATGCTCAAGCTCTATACTACCAAGTGGATAAATGAATAAATATTGTTTTTCTCTAGCACATTATTCTTACTTCCTTCCCCTACAGGTCATTTGGTGAAAGTTAAGACTACATGTCAGTCACTGTGCCAACATCCTGTTAAAATGGGGTAGGTGGGCTGCCTTACTATTAATGCTATGAAGTTTAATTCTACAATTACAATATTAATTGCAATGGACACAATTCTCAAGGTACAGTCTGATCAGAGCACTTACAGTTTGATTGCACCTTCCTCTGACCTTTATTCTACTGTTGTCACTATGTTATTAAACATTATATTGGTTTTTGTTAACTGCTGCTCTGCACTGGCCGGACATGCCAAGTGCTCAGTCTAATAAAATTCCCAGTGCTTCAGTTATTTCAACAGACTTAGTCCCGCCATTCCCAGAATGTCTTATGAAGAGAGATTGGGCAAACTGGGCCTGTATTTTCCAGAGTTAAGAATGAGAGGTGATCTCGTTGAAACCTACAAAATACTTAAAGGAATAGACAGGACAGATGCAGGCAAGATGTTTCCCCTGGCTCGGGAGTCTAGAGCCAGGGGACACAATTTCAAAATAAGGGGGAAGTCACTAAGGACCGAGGAGGAGGGGAAATTTCTTTACTCAGAGGGCTGTGAATCTTTGGAATTCTCTACCCCAGAGGGCCATGGAAGCTCAGTCATTGAGTATGTTTAAGGTGGAGATGGATAGATTTCTGATTAACAATAACGTAAAAGGGTTATGGGATTTGTGTGGATAAAAGGCACTGAAGTATTCGATCAGCCATGATCGTATTGAATGGTGGAGCAGGCTTGACAGGCTGAATGGCCTTCTCCTGTTCCTATGTTTCTAACACTCTTCAAGGAGTACAACCATTTCTCCTTACGTGTCTTTATTTACACTTGACTACATTAAATTTCATCTCCTTTTGTTCTACCTGCTTACATACTTTATTTAAGTCATTCCATAATTTTTGAGTTGCTTCCTTCAGTTCCGTGCCCTCTGCTATCTTGACATCATTTGCAAATTTTGACCAATTTGCATCACGGTTCTGAATCTAGGTCACTGATGTAAATCAGAAACGGTAGTCAATTATGCCAAGTACTGTACTTAGTGGAAAAAGATATCACATTTGAATGAATTCAATTTGTGCTGAAATGATGTACTTGCAATTTGGAACACCTCTACATTTAATCAACTTGTAATTTTAAAGCTGTCAAGGCGATAAATGACCTGATCCATTCCAACCAAAGACATAGCTTTTGTGGCAATGTTACCCCATTTCAATATTTGTAGGGTACGCAGGAAGCTTTTAAAAAAGTAAATTTCAAAATTGTTAGAGATTGTACACGTGCATTTTTTTTTTTAAATATAAAAACTATTTGCTCCATCAGCTCAGCTAATTAAGCCATGCAGACTAGAAGGTCGTGTGTTCAACCTTTACTCTGTTACTAAGCTGGTTGATCACAATAAAACCAGCCTCTACTACTAAGTTAGGGTGGCTGATTAAAAGAAGTCTCCGAAAGAGATTGAGGCAACAGAGAGCCAATCAACAGCACTACCCCCTGAACCTCCCAGTCCTCAGGACAGCGAATCAATGGAGGAGGAGGCAACAGTGGAAAAGCAGCAGGGGGAGTGGCGGACGGTGAAGAACAAGAAAAGTAAGAGGGAGCGAAGAAGAAGCAAAGGCGTTTCCCAGAGAAGCGGCAAGGGGCGTCTCCCATCCGACACGGATGACAAGGGCAGCAGCTCTTCGGATGATGAAGTGCCAGGGCGGCACCGACAGAAGAGGCGGCAAAGCTCCAGGGCGTTGGAGGACGAGACACCCGAGCTCCAGAAAATTGGAGACAACAAGGAGACCAGCGCACCCCAACTTTGCCTGCAACCTGAGGAGGCCAGTGCACCACAGCCCCTGGAATCTGGGAGCAGTGAGGCAATCATCGCACCCCAGCTCCAGGAAGCCGGGAACAGCAACACCCCAGAGGGGGTGAGTTTTGGAGAAGCTTCTCCAGCAAAGGTCATCTCAAAACCCGCTCTCTACGTGAACCTCCAGATGCCACCGGAGCAGAACACGGCCAAGGAGATCTACCTCAGCCCATCCAAAGTGAAGGAATTTGAGCTCACTACGGGTATGAAGGAGCAGACTAAAGGTCTGGGACTCTCAGAGACAGTGGGTTTGGTAGGAGAATAAATGCTTTAAACTGGGTTTAAAGATTGTATCCATAAACGTGCGTAGCATTAAATCTACTACGCGATGTGTTGCGACCTTGGACTACCTAGCCAAGGTCAAAGCTGACCTGCTGTTTCTGCAGGAGTGTGCGATACCGCACCTCAGCTCCTACAGGCAATGGTCACGATGGTGGTCCCACGGGCCATCGATCTGGTCGGGCGGAAACGACTCTCGTTCCTCCGGCCTGGGTATTCTGCTGCAGGGAGGCAACTTCACCGTCTCCGAGGTCAAGGAGGTGGTGGGCGGGCGACTCCTCGTAGCAGACGTAATGTACAAGAACGCTCCACTCCGGTTAATTAACGTGTATGGCCCGGCACAAGGGGCTGAGCGGCTGGAGGTTTTTCAGCAGCTCCCACTGCTGCTGGCGACCTCCAGGCCGGTCATTCTGGGCGGGGACTTCAACTGCATCATCGATGCGGCTGGACGATCCGGCAGGGCCGGAAGCAGATTGGACGCTATGTCCAGATCCCTGATGGAAACAGTTAAGGATGCCAAGCTGCACGACGTCTTCAGCAACCCTGCAGACGGAGCGCAGCGTAGATACACCTGGTCGCGGCCAGACGGGTCCATTCGTTCCAGGATAGACTTCCTGTTTGTGTCCCGTGCATTCACAGTCAGATCCACCGAGGTCAAGCCGGTGTTCTTCTCTGACCACTGCCTCCTACTGGCGGACTGCCACTTGGAGAAGGACCTGAGGGTGGGCAGGGGGGCATGGAAGCTAAATGTGCAACTGCTGACCCCAGAGAACATTGAGGAGCTCAAGAGGGATTACAAAGGTTGGAGAACCGTGAAACCCCTCTTTGAGTCCCTGACACACTGGTGGGAAGCGATCAAGGGAAGCATCAAGAGGTTTTTCATCCGCAAAGGCACCCAGAAAGCTAGAAAGGAACAGAGGGAAATGTCCCGACTCCAGAAAAAGATGTAGAATCTGCTCCGGCTGCAGTCGATGGGGGTCGACGTCAAGGAGGAACTCCAAGAGGTGAAGGGCCAGCAAGCCTCGCACTTTGCCTCGGAGGCCTCCAAGATCATCTTCCGTTCCAGAGTCCGCTCCGTGGAGCAGGATGAGACGTGCTCACGTTTCTTCTTCCAAAAGGTACACAGAGAGCGCTCTGTGATCAGCAGCCTGAAGGAAGAAGACGGCTCAGTAAAGTCATCACGGTCCGACATTCTGAGGATCAGCAAATCCTTTTATGCCAGATTGTATGACGTGAAGCCCACGGACAGCACGGCCTCCCAGTCCTTCCTGTCCTCTATCACGGAGGTCTTAGACCACAGTACGCGGGAGAGCCTGGACAAACCGCTAACTCCTGATGAACTGACTAAGGCCCTCGAGTCCTTCGAGAAGAGTAAAACCCCCGGAAGCGACGGCTTGCCGGCGGAGTTGTATTCGGCTCTGTGGGACTTGATCGGCCCAGACCTGCTAGGAGTGTACGAGAGTATGCTCCTGGCCGGTAGTATGTCAGAATCCATGAGGAAGGGCATCATCACCCTCATCTACAAGCACAAGGGGGAAAGGGAGGAAATTAGAAATTGGCGACCCATTTCACTGTTGAATGTGGACTATAAGATTCTGTCCAAGGTCATCGCCAACCGGGTCAAATCCGCTCTGGAATTGGTGATTCACCCTGACCAGACCTGCTCTGTGCCAGGCAGGAAGATCTCTGACAGCCTGGCGCTGCTCAGGGATACGATTGCCTATGTACAGGACAGGGGTGTGGATACCTGCCTCATCAGCTTGGATCAGGAGAAGGCCTTTGACAGAATATCGCACACCTACATGGGGGATGTGCTCTCCAAAATGGGGTTTGGGGAGGGAATTCGAAATTGGATCCAACTGCTCTACACTAACATCAGTAGCGCAGTCTCAATCAATGGGTGGGAAACAGATAGCTTTCCGATTAAATCTGGAGTCAGGCAGGGCTGTCCTCTCTCGCCTGTCCTTTTCGTGTGTTGCATAGAACCCTTTGCCGAGTCCATCAGGAAGGATCCGGGCATAAGAGGAGTGACGATCCCAGGCAGTGGAGGCACTCAGGTAAAAGCCTCCCTGTACATGGACGACGTCGCCGTCTTCTGCTCGGATCCGCTGTCGGTGCGCAGACTGATGCACATCTGCGACCAGTTCGAACTGGCCTCGGGAGCCAAGGTAAATCGTGGGAAGAGCGAGGCCATGTTCTTTGGGAACTGGGCTGACCGATCCTTTGTCCCCTTCACTGTCAGGGCTGACGGCCTGAAGGTGCTGGGGATATGGTTCGGAGGGACCGGGGCATGCGTTAGAAACTGGAAGGAGCGAGTGGCTATGGTGAAAAGGAAACTGGGCATGTGGGAGCGACGCTCCCTCTCCATTGCGGGTAAGAACCTGGTCATCAGGTGTGAGGTACTCTCGCTGTTGCTGTACGTGGCGCAGGTCTGGCCCATTCCAGACTCCTGCGCGACGGCGATCACTCGAGCCATCTTCCGCTTTATCTGGAGGTCGAAAATGGATCATGTCCGCAGGGACGCGATGTACAAGCCTCTAGATAAAGGGGGAAAAAACGTGCCCAACATCGCCCTCATACTGATGGCCACCTTTGTGTGTGGCTGCATCAAGCGGTGCGTAGACCCTCAGTACGCAAACACCAAGTGTCACTACGTGCTGAGGTTCTACCTGTCCCCGGTGTTGCGAAGGATGGGTCTGGCCACGCTGCCGCGGAACGCTCCAAGTAGTTGGACCGTGCCGTACCACCTGTCCCTGGTGGAAAAATTTATGCAGAAAAACACCTTTGACCACAAGTCCATCAGGCAGTGGTCAGCACGTAACGTCCTAGAGGCCCTGAGGGAAAAGGAGAGGGTGGACCCTGTGGGATGGTTCCCCGAGCAAACTGTCAAAGTCATTTGGCAGAATGCCTCATCGCCAGAACTTTCCAACAAGCACCAAGACGTAGCTTGGCTGGTGGTGAGAAAGGCCCTCCCCGTCAGATCCTTCCTACACGCCAGGAGGCTCACCCCCTCTGCACGTTGCCCTCGAGGTGGCTGTGGTGGGGAAGAGACCGTTGTTCACCTCCTTGTGGATTGTGCCTTTGCAAAGAAAGTCTGGAGAGAGATGCAGTGGTTGCTGTCGAGGTTCATCCCGAGCAGTTCTGTGACACAGGACTCTGTGCTCTACGGGCTGTTCCCAGGGACACACACCGAGACAAACATCAACTGCAGCTGGAGGATCATCAACTCGGTGAAAGACGCGCTTTGGTCTGCCCGAAACTTGTTGGTCTTCCAGCACAAAGAGTTGTCCCCGACCGATTGTTGCGGACTGGCACAATCCAAAGTCCAGGACTACGTGCTGAGGGACGCACTAAAGCTTGGGGCAGCTGCCGCAAAGGCGCAATGGGGAAGGGTCGCTGTCTAAGACCTTTCTACCACAGCGCACCGAGAGACTGGGAACTGTTTAGAGCCCCTCGGGCTGTACAGATCAAAATGAAAGGCTGTAAATGATTGTAATACTGTTTGTACTGATGCACCTGGTGATACATTTTGTAAAAGTTTAACCTGGATTGTACCCTTGTAATGTTGTTTTTGAAATGGTTTGGAATGTGATTGAAGATATTTTATGAATAAAGTATATTTTTACAAAAAAAAAAAAATTAAAAGAAGTCTCCTCTATTTCCTACTCCTGATCACTACTGAGCAACCCTGCTGGGAGCACATGTGGATGACAGGTTTGGTGGGGGTGGGGTGGAAAGAGAAGAAAGCCAAAGTATCTATGATGATCCTTACAAACCATATTGCTAATGGTTACGATATCCTAAAATGAACGAGTGGGAAACTTACAACTCATCTTAGTTAGTTAAGCTGTAGCAGCACTCTGCACACACTTAGCCATGTCTTGATTCTGCCAACCTATTGGGGGGGGCAGGGGGTGGCGGTGAGACTCTTGAGAGCTTGTGCACTCAATATTGCATCAACATAAACCCTGTACGTTGATGTAGATTTAATTGGAAAAACTTTTAAAACATGACAAAAAGTTTCCACGCCTGTCAGATACCCAGCTGACCCCAAAAAACCTATTCTTGACGAATGAGTCGAAGGATTGTTTCGTTACCTAATGTCAAAGCCTCTTATCCAAAAAGAGTTAATCTACCCCTGCAAGAAAGTAAAGACATGAATTGTACAAGCAAGTTCCTGAATTAATAATTGGAATGCTTATTTTAATATCCCAGCTGTATTATTTGTAGGCACGCCATTAAAAAAAAAGTATGTCCTTTTTTTTTAAAAAGAAAAGGAAAAAGAGGATTTCATCTTTTGCGGCAGTTACAATAATGGTAATCTTAAATGGTATTTAACTCTCCATACTAAATAACTCAAGTCAGGACTTAAAGCTTACTCCTGTTGTAGACATTAGTACAGACAGTTGTAAGAATTCAGATAAGATTCAGTCCCTGGAACATTTGGTTCTGCAAATTATTTTATTCTCTACATTTTTATAGTTCAGTATTCTCTAAATATGTAGCACAGTCACTGTGCAAAAACAATGGAACTATCTAGAATGCGTTTGCAACAAACTGACGTTAAATGCACGATGTTAATAATGAAAACTGAAATCTCAGGCATTTTATGCCAATGTCGATTGTGTAACAACTTAGAATATGCAAAGATTTTCCAAGTATTGGAAAAAGCAAAGAGAGACAAAGAACAATTTAGGGGTTTGAGAGGGGGGAATTCAGAGCACAAGGCCTAGATAGCTGAATCAACAGCCACCAGCAGTGGGATAAATGCACAAGGAGCTGTTATCAGAGGAGCAGAGAGCTTGGTGGAAGTCAAAGTGGCTTGTGGGGCTGGAGGAAATTACAGTGATGCCAGAGACACACCATTGAGGGATTTAAACAGGGGTAAGAATTTTAAATTTGCAGCATTGGGGCATCGAGTCCCTAAATCAGAAAGAGCTGTAAGAGTTGGCAAGTGGGGTTTGGTTAGGATAGAATATGGATAGATATTTGGAGTGACAATCAAATTAATTTACAAAACAGAAAACTTTCTTTTGCATTATTTTAATCATTTGGAATTGCCATGCCCAATTAGTATTTGACTCAAGCAAATGAAAACTACTGCCTTTCCTTCTGGGCGATCAGATTAGGAAAATTAATGCGCATCCCTGCACTCTAACTTGTCCTTCAAAATGCACCAATTTGGTAACGCCATTAACGCCTCAGGGAAATCAAGCAGAATAGCTTCCCTTGAGGCGTGGGCAAAATGAAATATGCACTTCATGAAATTGCACTCAAGAGCTTTGGCACAGTACAAGCAAGACAATTGGTTTATGGTTTCCACAGAAAAATTGACAACCTTGGAATTCCATGCAATAAAATTGGAGTGCAACTTATTCAGTCACAATAAATCAGTAGCCTTGAAAATGAAGTTATAGGAAAGAAGAAAAATGTCACTTAAAATTTTAGGAAAATTTGATTGCCTCACGAGCCTTGTAATATTTATCAACTTTTCTATTAAGAAACTGAATTCTCAAATTTATTGAGCCAAGGCAGAGACCATTACTATTGCATAAACATTATTTTACTTTCAATTGAACTTTTCACTTTGTCTTTCCTTTGCCTATCCTTCCGCAGCAGTGGATGCTTATCTGCCAAGGGGTAAACCTTTCCTTTGCACTGCAATATTCTGCAGTTCTTCTTGCCAGTAACTTTTAAGCTCTGTTGTTAGGAACATAGGAACAGGAATAGGCTACTCAGTACCTTGATCCTATTGTGCTATTCAATTAGATTATGACTGATCTGAACCTCCATTCTATTTACCCAACTTTGATCCATATCGCTCAATACTCCCTCATCTAATAAAAATCCATAACACACAAAGACTTGAAAATTTCAACTGATCCAGCATCCACTGTACTCTTGACGTTTTTTACTGTTTCAAATTCCTTAATTAAATAATCCCTCAACCTTGTAAACCTCATTTATGTAATAGGTCCTTATGATTTAAACCTGTATAATTCTGGTGAGTCTCCATTGTTTCTCCTCTAAAGGCCAATAAGTACTTCCTGAGGTGCAGTACCCAAAACAGAATGCAGTCTGGCAGATGGAGTTTGATGAAGACTTTGTGCAAATGAAGCAAAACTTCCTCTCCTTTGTACGCATACAGATTTCAGAGAAAGGTCAATACTTCAGTAAGCATTTTGATTACTATTTGTATTTTTGCACTAGTTTTTAGTGGTGGGTGGATACCCAATTTTTTTTTTGCTCCTTCACAGTTCCCAGGATCTCACCATTATGAAAATATTCCCATTCGTTTGTCTTGGCTCCAAAACGGGCAATCTCACACTTCCCTACATTGAATTCCATCTGCCACAGTTTAGTCCATTCATTTCATCTGTTTATGTCCCTTTTAACTTTCAGCTCCAATACAGATTGCTACATTGCCATATTGTCTGCAAGTTAACATCTGCACTAACAGAACAGTTTATCACAAGAAAATATTTCACAAATCAAGCACTCCTGATGCCTAAGTAACAAGCAAAACTTATCATTTATAGATGCCAGAGTGGCCCTGTCTTAACTAACAACTGACTTAACTAACAATAAGTTACCTTTCTCCTTTCCCAAAGCTTTTTTGTAACATGTACTATCTTTGTCAAGTGACAAGTATTCTTTAATCAACTAGGTGAGTTTACATAGAAGCATCTTAGAACCATAGAAAGGTTACAGCACAGAAGGAGGCCATTCGGCCCATCCTGTCCATGCCAACCCAAGGACACCCAGGTGCCCTTTCTAATCCCACCCTCCTGCACCCGGCCCATAGCCCTGCAGCTTACAGCACATTAGGTGCAGATCCAGGTACTTTTTAAAAGAGTTTAAAGTTTCTGCCTCTACCACCAACTTGGGCAGCGAATTCCAGACACCCACTACCCTCTGTGTAAAAAAGTTCTTCCTCATGTGCCCCCTACACCTTCTGCCACTTATCTTGAATCTAGAATTCTCCACCAAGGGAAACAATTTTATCCTGTCCACTCTATCTATTCCCCTCATAATTTTGTACATCTCAATCAAGTCACCTCTCAGCCTTCTTTGTTCTAAGGAAAATAACCCCAACCTATCCAATCTCTCCTCGTAGCTACACTTTTCTAACCCTGGCAACATTCTTGTAAACCTCCTCTGCACTCTCTCCAGAGCTATTACGTCCTTCCTGTAATGTGGTGACCAGAACTGCACACAATACTCCAGTTGTGGCCTCATCTTAGGATGACTGAGCCCCTTAATTCTTCCTCCTTCATTGTGGGAAAAGTACCTCATCTTCACTCAATGCATTGCAGCAAGGCTGGTAACTTACCTCGAGAGAAATTACATTTTTTTTAAATGACCATGCTCTCGCAGCATATGTAAAATGGTAATAAAAATGATGACAATTCAAAGCTTAATTCATGGTACATTCTGCTAAAACAAACATATAGTGACTTTTGGTCCCAGCCACAGATAGGCATACAAATGTGTGTTGTAGTGTTGTCATTTCAATTCTGCACTAAACATGGCAAGCAGGAGGCAGCAACAACTGATCACTGAAGCAAAAAAGTTTTTGCTCATCAAGCAGGAATCTGCCAGGGCTGAATTTGCCCAAGATATTCAATCAATGTATAAGAAAATCAGCATTTTATTTCACAAGTAACAGGGGGGGAGGGAAAAGAAAATATGGTTAAAACAAAACTACACAACAAAATCAATCAAGCAATTCAATTTTTTCCAGTTTAAGCATTTATTGATGTTAACATACTAATTAATGAAATCTAAAAACAAACCACATGTCCCTAAAACAGGATAAGCTAACAACTCCAGGGAACTACAAATATATAATAAACCAAAAGCACTGTTGTGTAAATAGTAAATAAACTAGTGTAGTGGCAGATCGGGATTGATATCACTACTTGCCTAGTTATGAATTACAGTTAAAAAAGCACATTTGCAGCAGTTATAATCTAATTTCAATTTCATGTAACGCAGATTACTGAGAGCAAGAACACCCTGTGTTTTGGAGCAGTACATTATCCAGCCCTGGATTACTAACAACGCACGGAAACCAGCTCAATAGTCAAGCCAGCTGCAATAATAAAAAATGCAACTAAAAATGAGTTGTGTGTGGGGGGGTAGGGGGGTGTGAGTGCGCGGGGGGGTAGGGGGCTGTGAGTGCGCGGGGGGGTAGGGGGGTGTGAGTGCGCGGGGGGGTAGGGGGCTGTGACTGCGCGGGGGGGTAGGGGGCTGTGAGTGCGCGGGGGGGTAGGGGGCTGTGAGTGCGCGGGGGGGTAGGGGGGTGTGTGCGCGCGGGGGGGTAGGGGGGTGTGTGCGCGCGGGGGGGTAGGGGGGTGTGTGCGCGCGGGGGGGTAGGGGGGTGTGTGCGCGCGGGGGGGTAGGGGGCTGTGAGTGCGCGGGGGGGTAGGGGGCTGTGAGTGCGCGGGGGGTAGGGGGCTGTGAGTGCGCGGGGGGTAGGGGGTGTGTGCGCGCGGGGGGTAGGGGGGTGTGTGCGCGCGGGGGGGTAGGGGGCTGTGAGTGCGCGGGGGGGTAGGGGGCTGTGAGTGCGCGGGGGGGTAGGGGGCTGTGAGTGCGCGGGGGGGGTAGGGGGCTGTGAGTGCGCGGGGGGTAGGGGGCTGTGAGTGCGCGGGGGGGTAGGGGGCTGTGAGTGCGCGGGGGAGTAGGGGGCTGTGAGTGCGCGGGGGGGGAGGGGGCTGTGAGTGCGCGGGGGGGAGGGGGCTGTGAGTGCGCGGGGGGGAGGGGGCTGTGAGTGCGCGGGGGGGAGGGGGCTGTGAGTGCGCGGGGGGGTAGGGGGCTGTGAGTGCGCGGGGGGGTAGGGGGCTGTGAGTGCGCGGGGGGGTAGGGGGCTGTGAGTGCGCGGGGGGGTAGGGGGCTGTGAGTGCGCGGGGGGGTAGGGGGCTGTGAGTGCGCGGGGGGGTAGGGGGCTGTGAGTGCGCGGGGGGGTAGGGGGCTGTGAGTGCGCGGGGGGGTAGGGGGCTGTGAGTGCGCGGGGGGGTAGGGGGGTGTGAGTGCGCGGGGGGGTAGGGGGGTGTGAGTGCGCGGGGGGGTAGGGGGCTGTGAGTGCGCGGGGGGGTAGGGGGCTGTGAGTGCGCGGGGGGGAGGGGGCTGTGAGTGCGCGGGGGGGAGGGGGCTGTGAGTGCGCGGGGGGGTAGGGGGCTGTGAGTGCGCGGGGGGGAGGGGGCTGTGAGTGCGCGGGGGGGAGGGGGCTGTGAGTGCGCGGGGGGGAGGGGGCTGTGAGTGCGCGGGGGGGAGGGGGCTGTGAGTGCGCGGGGGGGAGGGGGCTGTGAGTGCGCGGGGGGGAGGGGGCTGTGAGTGCGCGGGGGGGAGGGGGCTGTGAGTGCGCGGGGGGGGAGGGGGGTGTGTGTGGGGGGGGGTGTGTGTGGGGGGGGTGTGTGGGGGGGGCGGTGTGGGGGGGGGGTGTGGGGGGGGGTGTGGGGGGGGTGTGGGGGGGGGGTGTGTGTGGGGGGGGGGTGTGTGGGGGGGTGTGAGTGCGTGGGTGTGGAGGGGGGTGTGGGGGAGTGGGTGTGTGGGGGGGGGGTGTGTGAGGGGGCTGTGAGTGCGCGGGGGGGAGGGGCTGTGAGTGCGCGGGGGGGAGGGGGCTGTGAGTGCGCGGGGGGGAGGGGGCTGTGAGTGCGCGGGGGGGAGGGGGCTGTGAGTGCGCGGGGGGGGAGGAGGGTGTGTGTGGGGGGGGGTGTGTGTGGGGGGGGTGTGTGGGGGGGGCGGTGTGGGGGGGGGTGTGGGGGGGGGTGTGGGGGGGGGGTGTGTGTGGGGGGGTGTGTGTGGGGGGGTGTGAGTGCGTGGGTGTGGAGGGGGG